>NW_016803661.1:943656-949996 GCF_001698545.2 Rhinopithecus bieti
CTTTGGAAGCTTCCTCTCAGGGGTGTACTCCACCCTGTGAGGTGTGGGGTGTCAGACTGCCCCTAGTGGGGGATGTCTCCCATTTAGGCTACTCAGGGGTCAGGGACCCACTTGAGTAGGCAGTCTGTCCGTTCTTAGATCTCACCCTCCGTGTTGGGAGATCCACTGCTCTCTTCAAAGCTGTCAGACAGAGTCGTTCACGTCTGCACAGGCCTCTGCTGCTTCCCCTGTTGTGCCCTCTCCCCAGAGGTGGAGTCTATAGAGACAGGCAGGTTTCCTTGAGCTGCTGTGAGCTCCACCCAGTTCGAGCTTCCCAGCAGCTTTGTTTACCTACTTAAGCCTCAGCAATGGCGGGCGCCCCTTCCCCAGCCTCGCTGCTGCCTTGCGGTTAGATCGCAGACTGCTGTGTTAGCAATGAGGGAGTCTCCGTGGGCGTGGGACCCTCCCGGCCAGGTGTGGCATATATTCTCCTGGTGTGCCAGTTGGCTTAAAGCGCAGCATTGGGGTGGGAGTTACCCAATTTTCCAGGTGTTGTGTGTCTCAGTTCCCCTGGCTAGGAAAAGGGATTCCCTTCCCCCTTGCATTTCCCAGGTGAGGCGATGCCTCACCCTGCTTCAGCTCTCGCTGGTCAGGCTGCAGCAGCTGACCAGCACCAATTGTCCGGCACTCCCTAGTGAGGTGACCCCAGTACCTCAGTTGAGAATGCAGAAATCACCAGTCTTCTGTGTCGCTCGTGCTGGGAGTTGGAGACTGGAGCTGTTCCTATTCTGCCATCTTGCTCCGCCCCCTTGGCAAGAAATTTTAAACTCTCTTATTCTGTCTACTCAACTATAAACATTAAGACTCGCTTAATCCTATTCAGTGTTTTCATGCCCCAGTAGTCCTTTCTGAAAGCATTACTTACATTAAAGAATTAACTAAAATAGGTAAACTTTCTGCTAAAAAATCCTTTATCAAGGTTTAGCTACTGTGAATAGATGTTGAATACTTTGGAACCAATAAATGCTTAAACTTACTTATCATTCCTTCAGTTAACCAATCTAATATCTCTTTCTCCTTTGCACTTCTCTTTGACAGCACAACAAAAAAGCCTTTTGAATGTCTTCTTCACAGTTTTATTTTTGCTCTCTCTCAACAGCTTTGAAGCAAACCACACAGCCTATAACACCCTTTCATGTTTAACCAAAAAAAAAAAGATGCATTTCTACAACTTTGAACTCTAAACTGAATTTCTGACTTTAAGTTATGGACAGCTGAATAAATGCAATGGTGACAGTTTTCACGGGATTAGGAACTGTCATATATTGGTTTAGGCTTCCATAACAAAATATCATAGACTAGGTGGCTTAACCAACAAAGGTTTCTTTCTCACGGTTCTGGAAGCTGGAGAGTCCAAGATCAAGGTGCCGGCATATTCAGTATCTGGACAGGGCCCTCTTCCTAGGTTTAGACAGCAGACTTCTTTCTGTATCCTCACATGGTGAAGAAAGTTTTCGTGTATCTGTCTGTATTTTAACAGCATTAATTTCATCATGATAGTCCCACTCTCATGATGGAATTCAACTTTACTTACTTCTCAAAGGCCTGAACTCCAAAAGGCGTGACATTGGAGATTAGGTTTTCTACATATAAATTTGGTGTGGAAACAAACATTTAGTCAACAGCGGGAACATGTACGTTAGAACTGAAGGCTATCTCATTTCACATTTCAAATTGAGAGTTGATAGTCGTTTGCTTAAGGCATGAAAGTGCTAAGTTTAGGGTCACAAGGATAAATAGATTAGAGAAGATAAAGTAGCGGATGGATTTTTATGGTTCTCAGGTAACTATTTTTATTTACAACTTAGAGTATGTCTTAATTTTCTGATTCATGGTGTGTGATAATGTGTGTCCAAATAAAATTGTTTTTAGACAGAGAGACCTAAAATTTTTATAAAGATTTCTGATTGTATTAATATATAGTTTAAAATTTTATAAAATATTTTATATATATGTGAATTGTCAATTTAAATTTATATTTTCTCTAGACCAGGTTTTAAAACTGGTTTTATTATTGTACCCTAAGGAGACTTAATTCTTGTTTTCAATCATCCTGACCTTCATGAATTTTAATGCCCCAGTAATACTGTATAACCATGTATGCAGTAAAGCCATTTGGAGGGCCACAAACCATTATAATTTTGATACAGGTGTTAAGAAGAAATTACTTAGGCAGATAGGGAGGGTACTAGAGTCCTCAGTAAGGTTTTCTTTTAATAAAAGGAGGACTAAAATCATTTTCTGACACAGAAAATCCTGTAAAATTGAGCTTCAGGTATAGATAGATGCCGGCAGTTGTGACAATCATGTTCAAAATGGCAGCTTCATCTTCCTTCTCTCTTTGCCAGTTACTTGTACAGACAAGACGTGCCAGTCAAGTGGAAAGCTTATTTGCATAATGAGATTAGGGTGGGGTGACCAGCCTTCCCTGTAGCCTAGGTAAGTGTCAAACCTGATGGAACCAATCTGTGGGTCCTACATAAATCAGACACCGCCACCTCAAGCCTGCCTATAAAATCGCTGGTCTTTCCTTTTGGAAGCCCCTCTCTCTCACTAGAGATAGAGCTGTTCTTTTTCTTTCTCTTTAAATTGTCTTAGCACAAGATGATGAACTCCAGATATTTACCCCAGACAACTAAGCCACTTCAATATCTGGATTTTTTCTTTTTTTCTCCTGCAATAACCACTTTCCCCTTTTCAGTGGCAATATTGTCCCCGTTACAAATTGATGCTCTCAAGTGAAAAAATAAATAAAATGACTCATACATGTAACACTCTTTAAATCTAAACATCTTGACCTAGCACTGAAAGCTTTTCAAGATCTTTCTTCAATTTATTGTCCAACTTTACCAAAGTGTTTTAAAAACTAGTTTCCATAGGCAATGCATTAGGTGACATTGGGTTTGTGATTTTAAAGCTGAAGGGAACCAAGTTGGTATAAATTTAAGGCATTCTCTGGGTGCCCTGTTACGTGCAACTCTTATCTTTGCTGAATCTGCTTCAGTCAGAGTAGCCTTCCCACTCCTCTCTGGTCTCTACTGGACATTTTCTTTTTACTCTGGAGAAGTATCTCTAACCTCTGCTTTTTCAGGTTGTTGTCTTGGAGTAGAAATTGGGTTAGTTATCCTGTGGAATGTCCCACATTCTGGATTTGTAAGTATGCTATTTTATGGTTTATTTACTTTCCCTGTCTTCTGTATTTTATAAAATGAAAAGCCTTATTCTAGAGGTTGGGTGTTGATTCATATTTGACTTTTTCTTTCTTTCTTTTCTTTTTTAAGAAAGAACACCCTAAAGTATTATTATGTGCTTCATGTTGATTTGTTGCAGAAAGTGTATAATATCTGATTATACTACTTTCAAGAATGATTAATCAGAGGGTTCTTGTAACAAGAAACTGATACTCTTTGTGTTAGAATTTCTCAGAGAACTACACACACACACACACACACACACACACACACATTATATATGAAGAGAGAAAAAATATATAAAGATAGAAAGAAAAGGAGAAAGAAAAAAGTAAGGAATTGGTTCACATGATTACGAAGGCTGACAAGGCCCCAGATCTATAGTCAGCAAGCTGAGGTCCCAAAAGAGGCAAATGGTGTACGTCCAGTCTGAATCTGAAGACCAGAGAACCAGGAGAGCTGATGGGGTAAATGCTGACAGACTCACAGCCCAGGAGGACTCAAAGATTCAGTTCAAGTGCAAAGGAAGAAAAAAGCATGTTCTAACTGGAGGGCACTCAGGAAAGAGGTGTTCCTCTTTTTCAAAGGAGGGTCAGCTTTTATTCTATTCAGGCTTTCAACTAATTAGGTCCACTCATATGAGGGAGGACAATTTTCTTTATTCAGTAAAATGTTAATCACATCTAAATACACCCTTAGAATGCACCCAGAAAAAGGACCAGTCAAACTGACACATAAAATTAACTGTGGCATTTTTATTGTAAAATTATCTATAAACCTTCCATTTGTTGATTATAACTATTGATGCTCATTGGCTGAATTAATCATTCATTCAAAGTTGCAAAATTGTGACTTACTAATTTCAGCACCCCTTTTCTAAAGAAGAGATCTTTTCTTCATCAATTAGAGCTATTAGGTTACTCTGAAACAGTTCAGAAAAGTCACTTGAATATTTAATTCTTTTCCTTTATTTGCCATGTCTTAACATAGGTGTTAGTTCCCAAGTTACGTTCAATGATGTCAATGAATTGTATTTGCCTTTTGTGCTTTCTCTATCTACTTTTAAGAATAATTATAAACTTCTGGGTTTTATTAGTGAATGTGTTTCAACCAATTGTATTCATCACTGCTTTTAATGCTCGGATTATCCTTCTTTTTTTAAAGGGAGCCCCTTTAAATTGAATTCTATGGGATTTTTTTCTTGTTGTTCATTTGTTTGTTTGTTTTTGCATAATCAGCTGGTATTTGCAAGTTTTCATACTTTTAGAGGAAAATATTCACAGGTCTTATATATTTTCTCCCCAGTCCTGAAATCAACTACTTGTCAAGGAGCTCTGGTTCCTTAATATTTAGGGTCAATAATTTGGATGTTGTGTTTGTTACCACTATGTAGTCATTGCTTTTAAGACCTTTTAGCAGCAGACATAATTAAAGATACACATCTATTTTAAAAGAAACGAATAGGTTCATATTGATATTTGCAATTCAAATTCAATATAACAATATTCTAAGTATATATAAGAGCCAACACATGTAATGTGTCATTCTTGCCTGGAAAGAGAAATCCATAATAATAGCATAGTTTTGGTTTTCTTTCCAATTCCTTCTTTCAGTCTTCTTGCATGTTTTTTTGTTTTCTACTCAGTCTATAAATGTTATAGCATTTTAGATATCATTATAGTCCAATGAATTCCACATTTCTATTTCCAGCATAGACATCTCTTTTGAAATAAATACTTATGAGCTGAACCATTCATCCCTCTATTCATTTCTTGGCTATTTATTAAAATCTAACTTTGTGCCAGGCATTGTTCTAGATCCTTGGAATACATCAGGGATCAAAGCTAAATGTAGCATTTTCTTGTTTTATGTTTTAACAGTCTTTTCTATATATTTTAATTTTCTTGGTTTCTCTGATGTCTAGATAATTTTCTGAGATATTGTTTCCATTATTTCTGTGAAATAATTTTTGAAACACCTAATTAGGATATTTTTCATGACTATGCTGTATGTTGACTCTCAGTAATAGGTGTTTATTTCTCATAATTTGGGTTTTGCACTCATCTTTAGTACTGCCTGCGTAGAAGGATGTCATTCCAGATTAGTTTTACATAATCTATGGAACTTATTCACCCTAAATGAGTCACGGAGCCGCCACTAGTGTTTTTTGGCAAGGAAACTGCCATGTTTCAAATTCTAAGTGATGAATTTCCTCTAAAATACAGGACTGAGTTTTAAAATTCTCCTAAAAAACTTTAAAAATAATACAAATCTTAGAGAGAAAGATAAGCTCTGTGGTTGTGTCCTTATTATATGGGGAAGATTATTTATCTCGTTCATTCTTTATTCTTTCTTGAAGGCACAAATTTTTGTGTGCCCAGGTTGCTCCCACAACCTCTTGCTCATTCAAACAAAAATTTCAGAGTACTTCAACAGAGCCTCTCTCCCCATCATTTTGCAGCTTCAATGTCAACTAAATGTTTAATACTGTCTTTTTCTTGTATTTTATTCTGATTATTAAACATTTAAGCCATATAGTAGGTATAGAAAAGAAGAAAATAAATCCCCCAAATACCACACATGCAAATTAAACATAGAATATCAGGGAAGTGAGAGTTTTCTGTGAAACTCTACTCAATTCTATTAACCTTCTACTTCTCAGACATAACATTGATTACAAAATTATCACTTATAAATTCCATGGAGATTGTATACTTTCACAAAATATTTATGTGCCCCCAAATATATTATCTTTCTGTAATAGTAACATACAATGTATATCGTTCTGAAACTTTAATTTATAAAAAATATGAGATTAATTCAATAGCCGGCCGCAGTTATGCCTGTAATCCCAGCACTTTGGGAGGCCGAGTTGGGCAGATCATGAGGTCAGGAATTCAAGACAAGCCTGACCAACATGGTGAAACCCCATCTTTACTAAAAATACAAAAATTATCCGGGTGTGGTGGTGAGCACCTGTAATTTAGCTACCCAGGAGGCTGAGGCAGAATCGCTTGAACCTGGAAGGTGGATGTTGCAGTAAGCTGAGATCACGCCATTGCACTCCAGACTGGGTGACAGAGCGAGACTCCTTGTCAAAAAAAAAAAAA
>NW_016803661.1:950582-964260 GCF_001698545.2 Rhinopithecus bieti
GTCAGCATATAGTCACTTCTTTTTATTTGCCATATTACATTTCATTGCATAAGTACACTACAGTTTATCAATCAATTTTCCTGTATATAGACATTTAGGGTGTTACCACAATTTGATATTTAATGCCGTGATCCAGGGTACAATCTTATATGTTTCCTTGTATACGGGATTTCTCTAGTATTTTTAACTAGTAATTACTAAGCCCTACAGTACATGCATTTTAAACTTTACTGGTTGTATTAGTCCATTTTCACACTACTATAAAGATACTACCCCAAACTGGGTAATTTTTAAAAAGGAAAGAAGTTTAATTGGCTCACAGCTCTGCATGTCTGGGGAGGCCTCAGGAAACTTACAATTATGGTAAAAGGCAGAGAAGCAAGCACATTCTTCACCAGGTGGCAGGAGAGAGAGAGTGAGCAGGAGAAACTGCTACTTTTAAACTATTAGAGCTCATGAGAACTCCCTCACTATCAGGATAACAGTAAGGGGGAACCACCTTTACAATCCAGTCACCTCCCACCAGGTCTCTCCCTCAACATGTGGCGATTACAGTTTGAGATGAGATTTGGGTGGGGATAAAGAGTCAAACCTTATAACTAGCTATTTCTAAATTACTCCCCAAGGTTGTTTTTAAAACCAGCTTACACCTACAAACCAACAATGCATATAATTTTCTATCCATTTACTTATTTATCAACATAGTATTGTCAGACTTAAAATTTTACCAATTTGATTAATTTAAAATACTCCTTTTTGTGGTTTCAATTTGTATTTTCCTAATTGCTGTAAGGCTGATCATTTTGCAATGCTTGCTTGCTTATGTAGTTGTCTGTTTTGAATATCATCTCCTTTTCATTGCTAATTCACGTGCTTTACTCACTTTTTGCATTAGAATGTTTGTATTATTTAGATTACCAATATCTTCATAAATTCTTCATAAATTCATAAATTCATATACTAATTTTTATGCATTTTAAATATTTATCCCTGAATTTTTTTACTCAATTTTGTCTGATTTTATTACTAAGAGGTTTTAATTTCAAAGCAGTCAGATTTATCATTTTTTTAATGGTTTGTACTTATATCATGTTCAAGAATTTCTTCTTATCCTGAGGGCATCAAGATATTCTCCTGTTGTTTGCACAAAAGTTTTAAAGATTAACATCACACTTAGGTCTTCTAATTCAGATGGAACTTATTTTTGACTGTGAGTTGAAACAAGATTCCAAATTTATTTAGTTCACATAGATAACTATTATTGGCTAGCTCATTATTCTCTCACTGATCTCTAATACTAAGTCTTTTATTTATCAAGTTTCCATGTGGGCAAACAGATCAAAGAGTCAAATCAGACTCACACAGACATAGATTCATAGACTCACACAGAAATAGAGTTGACCCTGCATCAAGTTTTACAAATAATTTTAAGGGCTTCAACAATTGGGAAGCCCAGGTAACATAAGCTACTGATACACAGGAGGTACCCTGGCCCTGATCATTATATGAGATCTCTCAGAACAGTTGCAGTCACATCACTGGCAAGCTTGACAGCTGTATTAGGTATGAAACACCTTCAGTTAATATTTTAATAGTTGCAGTTCCTAGGGATCTATGACCTCCAGAGTCACAGTTTCCAAATTGTCTGTTCATAAGGCAACATAGAACAGAAAGTAGCAATTCCTAGGCTGGGTGCGGTGGCTCACGCCTGTAATCCCAGCACTTTGGGAGGCCGAGGCAGGTGGATCACAAGGTCTGGAGATCGAGACCATCTTGGCTAACATGGTGAAAACCCGTCTCTACAAAAAATACAAAAAATTAACCGGGCGTAGTGGCGGGCGCCTGTAGTCCCAGCAACTCGGGAGGCTGAGGCAGGAGAATGGCGTGAACCTAGGAGGCGGAGCTTGCAATGAGCTGAGATGCGCCACTGCACTCCAGCCTGGGTGATAGAGCGAGACTCCGTCTAACAAACAAAACAAAGCAAAACAGAAAGTAGCAATTCCTTTTCCATGTGCTAATATTAATAATGTTGTATTAGAATGTTTCTGAGAAAATTTGATCAGATCATCTTCCTTCCTTCTTTTATGGAACCATCTCCCTCATTAGTTTAACAACACATCTCAGCCCTGCTGTTAACCATTTCTTCCCACTATGAATAAGTAGGTGTGGTTCTGGGGTCCCTGTTACATTCTACCAATCAATTTGTCAATTTCTACACCAAAATCACACTGAATTAATAGAGACACAAGAAAATGTAGCACATTTGTTAGGCGTGAGAGCTAGACTGGCTATATTTGTTCCTGGTTCTGCTATTTGATGCATAACCTTGGGCATCACTTTTGCATATTTTTGGGTTCCTTTCAATACAAATCAGTTAGTGTATACAATTTCTTAAAAGAGTATATTGGATTTAGTAAACCCTCAATAATATAAGCTACTGCTACTGAGGACTAAGCTCTGATTTTTTATCTCACCCCAATTCCTATCTAAGGGGTCAAGGAAGTCATGCCCTACAAACCATAAATTCTCATCAGATGGGTTTTATTTGACCCTGTATATCGTGACTGACTTTCCAATTTGATTCTGGCATAACAAGGTAGAAAATCAAAATGTTTTACACCAAAATATATTTCCTTGCCATACCTTGAAATTGCCCTGCAGAATCTCTTCTGGGAAAAGTTCACATTCCATGGAGAATTCCTTTTCCCCTTTGTTTTCTTTCCTTCCCAGATCCAGGAGATAATCAGCTAAGAGCCAGGCACCCTTTCAAGACTGATAAGAAGCATTTTACAACCTGCTCTCTCTCTGAAGTCTGCTACCTGAGAGATTCCTCTGCACAATATAGCTTGGTCTCCACAATCCTGTACCTTAACCTGAACATTCCTTTCCATTGATCCCAGGTCTTCAGATAAACTCAACAAATTGTCAACCAGAAAATCTTTAAATTTCCCTATAACCTGGAAGCCCCGCTTTGAGTTGTCCTGCCCTTCTGAACCAAACCAATGTATTTCTTAAATGTATTTGATTGATGCCTGATGCCTTCTTAAAATATATAAAACCAAGCTGTACCCCAACCACCTTGGGCACATGTTCTCAGAACCTCCTGAGGGGTGTGTCACCAGCCATGGTCACTCCTATTTTGCTCAGAATAAATCTCTCCAAATATTTTACACAGTTTGACTCTTTTTGTCAGCGTTAGTGTCAGAGTGTATAAACCAGAGCAACTGAGTCTCGAATAGGAGCTGGGTAAAATGAGACTGAAACCTACTGGGCTGCATTCCCAGACAATTGTTAAGGCATTCTAAGTCACAGGATGGGATAGGAGATCAGCACAAAATACAGGTTACAAAGACCTTGCTGATAAAACAGGTTGCAGTAAAGAAGCCAGACAAAACCCACCAAAAACAAAATGGCTAAGAGAGTGACCTCTTGTCGTCCTCACTGCTACACTCCCCCGCCACCCCATGACCGTTTACAAATGCCATGACAATATCCGGAAGTTACCCTACATGGTCTAAAAAGGGGACACATGAATAATCCACCCCTTGATTAGCATATCATCAAGAAATAACCATTAAAATGGGCAACCAGCAGCCCTCAGGGCTGCTCTATGGAGTAGCCATTCCTTTATTTCTTCACTTTGTTAATAAACTTTCTTTCACTTTGCACTGTGGACTTCCCCTGAATTTTTTCTGCACGAGATCCAAGAACCCTGTCTTGGAGTCTGGATCCAGACCCTTTTCCTGTAACACTACTATTACATAGTTGTATAAAAAAACTTCATATCTGGTAGCATGATTTTCTTACGCCCTCCCTTTTTATGTACTTTCTTGTTATTCTTCAAAATTATTTTGGCCATGTTTAGTCTATAGATCTTCTGTATATATTATAGAATCAGCTTTTCAGGAATTTCAGCTCAATTGTAATGAATTGATATCTTCTACGATATATCTTTATTTCATCATAGAATCTCAATTCATTAAGGTCTTTTAAGACTTTTGATAATTTTTTAAATAAAAGACACATTTTTTTGGATTATTTTCTGAGTACCATGTATTATTGACTGCTATGACTAAATATTCAATGGATTTTATTTATTAAAATATATTTTAAGGATTTATTTGGTGCAATAGTAAATAAATGCATGTTTGCATACTAGTTTATTATTGCACCAATTGCGTTTAATCTCATTAATTTCCTATTTTCTATTTTCTTGATATTTTAAATAAAAACACCATCTATTTATGAACTACAATAGTTTTCTTCTGAGGTGAAGAGAGAGGACCCTCTCATATTGTTTTATATTGTTTTATACTCAGAAAAGGAAAGAGAAGTGAAACTAAAGGCAGGTAAGCCCCGGCGCCTAGGAACCAGACCAGGCAAACCAGAAGCAACCAGACCAAAGCCAGGCCTGGGCCTGCTAACTAAGCCCTGGTAGTTAAAACTCTTCGACCTGACCTAGGCAACTGTTGTTAATCTACAGATTACAGACATGTAGTGGAAAAGGACATTGGTGAAAACCTTGTCCCGTTCTGTGTTCACTTGACCACCGGGCTCGCAGTCCCTGTCACGGTTGTTTGCTCAGATGCAATCACAAACCCTCTCACGGAGACCCCTTTAGAGCGGTGAGCGCGTGAGAAAGGACAGAAGTTGAGCACCGAGGAGCTCGATTTACGACGCTAGCTGCCGATGCTCGCGGCTGATTAAAGCACTCCCTTCGACCATCTCGGTGATCTGAGGGAGTTTTGTCCGCCGTCCTGCCACACTTTCATTCTTTTCCAATTAGCTTACGATTTTATATATTGTCTCTTGTTTTCCTGACGTTTTCTGGGACGTACAGTACCATGATTTAATAGCTTTTTCTTCTTTTACTCTTGCATATTATAGTCTGAATTTGTTGTTGGTAATTTTCTTCTTGCCCGGGTTACGAAGATTCTTTTAATCATAGTTCATGTAATGAGTTATAAATTATTTTTAAATTATTTTCAAATATATTTTCTCTATATTCTGGATTTGGATTATATATTTAAATTGTTAATGTAATATATTTTGATAGATTTTTGGAATTATATGACTATGCTGCTGATTTATGGATAAACCGCAAAATTAGTGGTCATATTTATTTCGTATAAAATTACATACTGGATTATATTTGCTAGATTACGTTACATCGGATTTTTGTGTATCTATGTTGTAAAATTTCATGCCTAAATTTATTTTTTATGTAGTGTCATTCCACTGATTTTGAATCAAGCAGTGCACCGGTTTCCTAAAACAAATTGAGAAGGCGAATTCACAATGTCTGTTATAAGGAAAAAAATTTATGGCCTGATTATGGTGGCTTATGCGTGTGAATCTCTGAGTAATTTTGGGGAGGCCAAGGTGGATGATCGCCTGAGGTATGAGCTCGAGACGCAGCCTGGGCAAATATGGTGAAATGCCATGCTTACTAAAAATACAAAATATTAGCCTGGTGACTCGCCCCTGTAATTCCAGCTACTCTGGAGACCGAGACAGGAGAATCACTTGAACGCAGGAGATAGAGGTTACAGTAAACTGAGAGTGTGCCATTGCACTCCAGCCTGGGCAACAAGATCGAAACTCCATCTCAAAAAAAAAAAAAAATTATTTAAATTCAGTATTGTCAACATCTTGAAAGTTTGGGAGAGTGTGTAATCATTGTGCCTATTAAGTTTATACATAAGATAGTAAATTATTGACTCAACATTTACAAATTGTGTTAGTTAATTTTAGTAAGCCACAGTTTTCTCGTTTGTCTATTTTTTGTAAGTTTAACAATTCACTCATAGGAAGTGCTTCATAGCAGTCTTTTAAAAAATATATTTCTGTATGAGCCATTTTCACTATTAATGCTATTTATTTGCAAAATCTCTCTTTTCTTGATCTAGTATAGTACATGATTTTAAAATAAACATGACATTCTTATTCCATTAATGTGTTTGTTCATCTTAAAATTTTCAGTGAATAAGTTTTAGTCATATATATAGATACATGAGAAATTTATATTAAAATCACATACCATACTTATGGCTTTAACTTTTTTTGGTTATAATTTTCTTGAATTTTGGTTTTGCTTTCTGTTTTATAAGGCTTGTTGTTAGGTGCACACAATTTCAGCATTATTTTATATTCAGAGTCACTTATTTTATCAATATGAAGTAACTGTCTTCATGTCTAATATCACTTTATGCCTTGATGTATATGAAGTTTGATATTTGTCTGGATATCTGATTTGCCTGCTATGTATTTTCGTATCTCCTAATCTGTGTTTGTTTCCTTGTATTATGGGTGTGTTCTTATGTATTGTATCTTTTTATAAATATTATATTGATTTTAGCTTGCTTTCTTCTCATTTGAAGTCTTTTACATTTAACTGGATTAATTTATTTCTTCAATTTTTTTTTGTATGGGGGCTTTTGAATACAATAGGAGTGTAGATTTCCTTTTGTATATGGGACAAAGGCTACTAAATGTGTTTTGGTAAATATTTGACAACCACCTCTGAGAAAAAAATAAAAGAAAGAAGAAAGAAGAAACTTTGTAGTATTTGCCAATTACTGTGATATAAATACTTCCGCATGGTTGATTTTAGGCTATCAACATCACTGAACAGATGCTCACACAAGCTCAGTGTTGGTTCACAGAAGCCTGTGTGCCCCTGTTTTGTCCACAACCATATATCTCGTACCTTGTACATTGCTGTACATACAGTAAACGTTTGGTTAAAAATTGTTGAACAATGAAAAAAATCATAGAAAGATGTGCGATTCAAAATAAAAAAGATAAAAGCATAAACCTTACTTATAAGGACACTCACTTGCCTTGAAAATAATTGGATTTCATTTCAAATAAAGAGGATTGTCATAAAAATGCCAGTATAAAGCGTCTGGAAATTATTTTTTCAAATTATCATGTATTTATTCATTTAATATCTTAGTCCTTGCAAGAACTTCTGTCATAATTCAGACATAATAAACGTAAATTTTTCTATAAGATTGTTATGTTATCATTTAAGTTCTCTTTAGACTCTATGTACCACGTAGATAAATTACATTATCTTTGCAAGCCTCACTTTCTTTATCTGCGCACTGGACTTATTAACAAATACCTCACATATTGTAGCAAGAAGTAGATGGGATCAAACATTAAATTTTGTAGGGCCTTACTTGGCATATTACAGATGCTCAAAGAAGCTAATTCCCTTTGCTTACTCTTTCAAGCTAGTTTGTGAGTGTGTTGGAGTCATCGTTACACACAATCTGGAATACATTTATTCAACCCTCATTAAATTTTAAATACGTACAAAGTTCTGTGAGGCTGCTATGTTTGGGTTCCAGGCATAGCATATCAGTTTTCTAATGGCATAATAATTTTATTGTAACAAACTATGCCAACACTCAGTCTCTTAAAACAAAAAGCATGTATTTGGCTCACAAGACTGAAGATTCATAATTTAAGCTGGACTATCATTCTGGCCTTGGCAGGGTTTACTCACGTGTCTGAGGACACACTGGCTTACTAGTTGGAATCTGACACATCTGAATGTAGGCCAGGTGGAGGACAGTTACATGGCTTGCTCTTTTATTGTTCCAACAAGATAGATAGGCACGTTCTTTTGGAGGTAGCAGGAGTCAAATCTGCTCAGGTCACTCTGTTGGCCACTGCTCCACTGGTCAAAGCAGTCATACTTCCAGACCCAGAAGGGCACTGGTAAATGGCTTGGATAGAGGCAGGTGTGAACAATTAGAAACATTAGCAATATCTATATAACAAAAGCAGGATTCACAAATAAAGTTTTGACACTGAGATTTAGGAATTCAAATATGCTTACTATATAGAACATCTGTATAGATCATTAAAACACAAAAGGGTATGAAGAATTTAGAAAGAAATGATGACTTTACACAGAAATAATTATGAAAATCATTATAAAGAATTTGTAGCTTGAGATGAATAATGGAAGAAGAAAAAAAAACTCTCATTAGATGAGAATTATATAAAAGCAAAAACATGAGGAAAGAGCAAGTATGGTATTTGGAGGTGAGAGTGGAAAGCCTGGCTAAATGGGTTTGTGCGGGAGTATGTAAAATGCAACACCTCAGAGCGTTTTGGATTAGGGTGACCTACAAATGCCAAGTCCAGATGCTCAGACTTTATTATTTATAAGATCTCAAACAGAATCTAAAGAGAAAAATGCCCCTTACATACTTTTATGCACACACAAAATAAAAATAAAATATATATGGCCCGTTAGAAATAAACCAGCAATCAGAGAATAAAATATATCATCTTGGATTGATGATAGTAAGTTAGAAAAGGAACATACGAACACAATTTAATTTTAAAGGAAAAATAATAAGATTTTGCTGAAAACTGTGTGTGTACACCAAATGAAAGGATGGAGGAGAGAGGGCTACATTTGGAAGTAGACTGATGCATCATCAGAAAGAGGAGGAGGAGCAGAGTCACTAGATGCAAAGTAACATGTAAGTCTTTATTTTCCTTATGAATTATTAGAAAATCTAATGGTAAACATACAATAGAATTTATATTGGTGATTTAATTACTGATCTTTTTTTTTAATAAAAACACAGCAGTCAGAGAAATCCTATGTGTAAATATTCTAGAATCAAGTTGTTTTACATTTTGTGATTAACAACTGATTGAGTGATATACTTTAAAATGAAACTTTGGAATGTTCCTATAGCAGACCACTATTTGTTGTTTTTCCTTTCAAGACAAATATAACCATGTACAAAACACATTAAGTATCTATATGTTGAGAGTGAGCTATTTGTAAAAAGTAAAAAAAAATAAGTAAAAATAGTAGCTGGGAATGGACCTTCATCAAATTATATAAAATAAGTGAATAAATCCTTGAGATAATTAAAAAGAAAATGGAATCATAAGCCTAATGTTATAAAATATCCACAGGGAATTAAAAAGTCAAATGCATCAGACTCTATATTTTCAAAATATAATAAAGAATTGATATTATAATTTATGATATATCAAGGTAAATCAGATGAATTTCTGAGTTAAGCACTCAACATAAATATATTAAAGACACATGGTGTTTAGATATGTCCCCTGACTATTTTTTTCATAATAGAAAAAATATTACTTTTACAAGTGCTCAGCTAATTTATTTAATTTCATATTTTAGTATTAAGTAACATATTTTTCAGAAGTCCATAATACTGGTAAATTTTCAATTGACAGATACTTTTCTGTCACTCAGCTAGGTGATTTTTGTATAATGGTAAAGAAGAGGGAGAGAGGGAGAGACAGAAAGATATTAAAAATATATTATATAAATTTGATTCCAAATTTATTCACCTTGCCCTACATTTCTTATAAGTATAGAATGTATAACATTTACTTTTAACTGCACTCTGACATAAATTAGAAACTATCTCAAGGTTCAGAGTTTTAGCTTGAATAAAAGCATCAATAACATTCTCTCAAACACATTGGCAAACCTGATCATTGCAGTATTTAACTTCTAATAGTAAATTTCATTTTGTTTTCTTCTCTGTTAATAAATTAATAAATTTCCCTCCCTAATACAAAAATTAGCTTTTCTTGTGCTATGTGTTCACATAAAGAATCACTGGTAAAGCAATACATTTCTACCTATATGGTGATCACATTTTTATTAGGTCGGTGCTCCAGGACATAAGGGAAGCAATTTGAGGTTTTGAGGAATCAAGTTCACACTGTTACAGTAAGATTCAATTCGAAGTTCCATAACATTGATACCAATGTGAATCTTTAAGACAAGCTTCATTCCGAAATATAAAATTACTTTTTTCTTTATATTAATTTACTAGATCTACCTAAAATAGTATATGAATATTCTTGTGTGGATTTAGAGCACCCCAGATAGATTCTGACATAGCATGGGAGACTGGAGATGCAACATTAGTATCTATGTTTAGTTGACATTTTAGGGTCAGTGAATAAAGTCCATCAAGCCCCAAGTGTTTATTCTTGAGTTACTTCATGTACATTGACCTTGAGTCTACATAGCTTCTTAGGATTGCTTGCATTTGTGGCACAAACCAGTTTGCTCTAGTTAACAGTATCGTTAGAAAGTTAATTAATTTAACTGTTTTGTAGAATGTTTTTCTCCTTTCTCTTATTGTTTTTGAAAAACAATTGGTCCTTGTTTTAAGTAATCTATGGCTGCAATTTTTAAACTTTTGGTCTTAGGACCACTTTACACATTTAAAATTTGTTGGAGACCCTGAAGAGCTCTTGTTTATATGCTGGGTCTCTATCAATATTTACCATATACAAATTAAAACTGAAATTTAAACCATATTTATTGTTTTGAAATAAAATAAACCCACTAAATGTTAAATAAAATAGACCCATGAGATGTTAGCATATGTAACATACTTTAATGAAAATCACATTTTACAAAAAAATTAGTGAGAAAAAATAGCATTCTCTGGCAAGTAGTTTAAAAGTCTTTCTTAATAGAAATTGACTGTATTCTTACAATATGTCTTTCTGAATTCAACCTATTAGGATTTATTTATTTAGAGATAGGGTTTTTCTATGCCACCCAGGATGGAGTGTGCTGGCACAATTATAACTCACTCAGCCTCGAGCTCGTGGACTCAAGCGATTCTCCCACCTCAGCCTCCACAGTAGCTGGGAGTTCAGGTGCCTGCCATACCAGTGTAAATTTTTATTTTTTGTAGAGATGAGGTCTTCCTATGTTGCCCAGGCTGGTCTTAAACTCCTGGACTCAAACGATCCTCCCACCTCGACCTCTCAAAGTGTTGGGATTACACGCGTGAGCCACTGCAGCCAGCCGTAATTTCTTATTTTTTAATTGAAGTTTATGAAGACAACTCAGCCTTACAGATACATATTTGGACAAGATAGACTTCTTTTAATTCCCTTTTCAGAAAATTGTGGATATTCTTGTATGACACAACCCCAAACTCAACAAATGGCAATTTCCAAAAGTTGATTGCAATGTAGAATTTGAAAGCATATTAATTAACTTTTCTCAACTACATTGAAATCTAGGGTATATTTTGCACTTTGAATTAATTTTCTTTTCACTCAAGCATGATTTGTAAACTATGCTTTGATGTTTTGGAAAATATTGGTGTATTGATACATGCAAATCTTCTAAATGCCGAAATATTTCATGATATGATATAGAAACGTAACATTCAGCAATAGCAGCAATCTCGTCACTGTTCAGAATCTGCCAAACTCAAAAGATAAGGTACAAATTCCCCAAATTCCTATTTCCATTTGAAAATTTAAATTTATCATCAGTAACAATTATTATTATTTTTTCATTGATTATCAGGTTTTCTTCGTTCATTGTCAAGACACTACCTAACAAACGCCCAAGCTTGAATAGCCATGGGTTTTTTTCTTAGTTTCTCTTTAAAGTAAAAATGATATTCCATGACAAACTTCCATGATAAAAGTTTGGCTCATAACTGAAACAATTACACAGGAACTTTTTCACTTTGTTATACATCAAAAGTGTTGTTAGTCTGTTTCTTATTTAGGCACTCAGAATATTTAAAGAGATGTGATTCAAAAAGACTTAATAAGATCAATAACATTTCCTACTTCATCAAGATGTTCTTCGATGAAACTGGTTTTCTTTTCCTGGATGTTTGCACAGTAACTATTGGTTTGAAGTCACTTCTCAATTGATGCTAAGGAGCCAGCAGTTTAACCTATCATTGTTTTGGCACCATCTCTGCAGATATCAACACAGTGAAAAGGCAAATAACATTATATAATTATTATAAAATTATTTTTGACGTCAAGGACACTTTGAAAAGTTCTCCGTCAACCTCCAGCAGTACTGGTAGATCTACACACTGGGAAATGTTGATCTATTAACTTAATGTCACTTACTTGTGAACACAGATTGAATTATTCCATCAAGGTTATCTAAAATTCAAATTATTTGCATAGTAATGTTTTCAGATATAAAATATGTGTGAATTCATGGTATGTTTCATCATAATTTATAAAATTTGAAGTACTCAACATTGAGTAAATATACATTATGGAATATAGATAGCACAGCCAAGCATAAAAGCTGCTCCAAAAAATGTCTACAATGTTTGCAAAGCCTGAATATTCAAAATTATGAATTATTAACAATAATTATCAATAAAAGAAGAAAAAATAGTTAAAAAGTCACTGCCCATTTATTCTTCTATAACAAAATACTTTAGACTAGGTAGTTTATAAACAATAGAAATTTATTGCTCACAGTTCTGCAGACTAGAAGGTCCAAGATCAAGGAGTCAGCAGATCCAGCATCTGGTGAGGACTTGTTCTCTGCTTCAAAGATGGCATCTTCTCACTTTGTCCTTACATGATTAAAAAGATACACAAGCTCCCTTGGTCCTTTCTTTGGATAAGGGCACTAATCCCATTCATAAGGGCACAGCCCTCATGACTGAATCATCTCCAAGAGGCCTGACCTCTTAATGCTGCCACAGTGGAAATTAAGTTTCAAGATAAGAAACTTGGGGAGACACAAACATATCATAGCAAACATAAATTTAATTTCCCATCTCTCAAAGTGTATTTTCATAAATGTGCAAAAGCTGCTTGGATCTCTATCTTTCAGTTGTATTTCTGATAATACGACATAATAGAAAAAGCATGACTTCAGTTCCAGGCATTATATGTACACACACACACACATATATGTATATATATATATATTTGATTTTCAGTCATACCTTTAAAGAACTTTAATTCCAGTGTCTATGATCTGAATATGCATCCTCCACTCATATGTTAAAACTTAATCCCCAGTGTGGTGGCATTAAGAGATGCAGTCTTTAGGAGGTCATTAAGTCTTTAGGATAAAGCCCTCCTGAATAGGATTAGTGACCTTATAAAAGACATGTAACGAAGTTGCTCTTTCTGCCATTTGATGAGGATGCAGCTATAGGCACCATCTATGAATCACAGAGGGAATCTTCAACTGATCCTGAATCTACTGGTACCTTGATCTTGGACTTCACAGCCTCCAGAAATGTAATAAATAAATTTCTATTATTTATAAATTACCTTGTTTGCAGTATTTTATTACAGCAACCTGAACTAAGACATCAGTAAAATTAGATTTTTTAAAGTTTATGTTAAAACTTACTGCAAAAAAAAAATAGCATTTCAATTGGTTCCTCCACCAACCCAAATTATCTCTTTTAAGCCCTCTTTTTTGCACAATATTCAAAATTAGTAAAATTTTATATCTTTTATACCTAACTCTTTCACTTATGATGTCAAAACTTTTGTGATATCCTTATCATCTTTTATCTGGTAGATCAGAATCAGATAATATGATTTCTTTTCCTTAGCAAATATCTCTTTCACTTACAACTTTGTCATTTTATGACTTTTTTTTTTTTTTAATTATACTTTAAGTTCTAGGGTACATGTGCACAACGTGCAGGTTTGTTACATATGTATACTTGTGCCATGTTGGTGTGCTGCACCCATCAACTCGTCATTTACCTCAGGTATAACTCCCAATGCCATCCCTCCCCTCTCCTCCCTCCTCATAATAGGCCCTGGTGTGTGATGTTCCCCTTCCAGAGTCCGAGTGATCTCATTGTTCAGTTCCCACCTATGAGTGAGAACATGC
>NW_016803661.1:968824-970404 GCF_001698545.2 Rhinopithecus bieti
TTTTGCTATGCCCTGTCCCCAGAGGTGGAGTTACAGAGGCAGGCAGGCCTCCTTGAGCTGCAGTGGGCTCCACCCAGTTCGAGCTTCCCAGAGGCTTTGTTTACCTACTTAAGTCTCAGCAATGGTGGGCGCCCCTCCCCCAGCCTCGCTGCTGCCTTGCAGTTAGATCTCAGACTGCTGTGCTAGCAATGAGGGAGGCTCCATGGGCGTGGACCCACCTGGCCAGGTGTGTGATATAATCTCCTGGTGTGCCATTTGCTAAGACCTTTGGTAAAGTGCAGTGTTAGGGTGAGAGTTACCCGATTTTCCAGGTGTTGTGTGTTTCAGTTTCTAAAGGGATTCCCCTCCCCCTTGTGCTTCCCAGGTGAAGCGATGCCTTGCCTTGCTTCAGCTCTCATAGGTCGTGCTGCACTAGCTGACCAGCACCAATTATCCGGCACTCCCCAATGAGATGAACCTGGTACCTCAGTTGAAAATGCAGAAATCACCCATCTTCTGTGTCACTAGCGCTGGGAGCTGGAGGCTGGAGCTGTTCCTAATTGGCCATCTTGCTTGCACCATTTTATGACTCTTTTATAAACTTGTTTTACCTATGGAATGTCCCTATTAATTCTATTAATGACATAATTGATACTTATTGAGCCCACATTATGTATCAGGCACAGTCCTAGGGATAAGAAGACCAAATGGCAAACAATTCAGTTATGGTATTTCATCTCCTAGAGTTTAGTTTCAAGGCAAAAATGACCAACTAATGGGTAACTCTTTGTGTCACTTTAAAAATATTTTCAACAATTCTTTGATGCTCTTCTCCATAAGAGGTGAAACCTAATTATCTTCCTCTTGAGTGTGGGATACACTTACTACTCATTTTTAAAGAATAAAATAAAGTACAAGTGATAGTGTGAGACTTTGGAGAGTAGGAATAAAAGGCCCAGCAGCTTTGTTCTTTCACTCTTTCTGAGATTGCTCACTCTGGGTAAGCTAAACGCCCATGTCAAAGAGCCATGAAACAACTCTATGAAGAAATCCATGTAGCAAGGGATGGAGGCCATCTGCAAATACTTATGGTAGTAAGCCATCTTGGAAGCAGATCCTCAGCCACTGTCAACCTTTCAGATGACTACAGCCCTTGCTGATCTCTCAGCTGAAACTTGATGAGGGTCTCTCAGTCAAATCTCAACTAAACCTTTTCCAAATTCCTGCCACATGAAAACTGGTACAGAATAAATGTTCTCTGTTTTCAAATTTTGTCACTAAGACTTGACGTTTTGTGTATTGCAACAATAGATAAACACTATCAGTGCTTGGATAAGTCTAATTGGAGAGGTAAGCACAGGATATAATGGGAGCTTGGAAGTGCAGTGTTTAAACCAGTGTAAGGTTTCTGAATGTAAGAAATATTTAAGCTGTGATATGCTGAAAGAGCAGAGTTTACGTAGTATTACTGATTATTTCTTTTTTTAAATTTTTTATTTTTTTTTAATTTTTATTATACTTTAAGATCTAGGGTACATGTGCATAACTGCAGGTTTGTTACATATGTATATTTGTGCCATGTCGGTGTGCTGCACCCATCA
>NW_016803662.1:0-5769 GCF_001698545.2 Rhinopithecus bieti
GAGCCACCGCACCCGGCCTGGAAGAATGAGTCTTAAAGACTGCTTTAAAAAATTTTTTTTTTGGCTGGGAACAGTGGCTCATGCCTATAATCCCAACACTTTGGGAGGCTGAGGCAGGTGGATCACCTGAGGCCAGAATTTCAAGACCAGCCTGGCCAACATGGCAAAAACCTGTCTCTACTAAAAAAATACAAAAATTAACTGGGCATGGTGGCGTGCCTGTAGTCCCAGCTACTCAGTGCTGAGGCATGAGAAATGCTTGAACCTGGAGGCAGATCATGGCTTTTCTAATTCTTTAAGATGCATCTTTAGATGTTTAACTGAAGGCTTTCCTCTTTCTCTCTTTCTCTTTTTTTTGTTTTGAGACAGAGTCTCACTCTGTCACTGGCTGGAGTAAAGTAGAGCAATCTTGGCTCACTGTAACCTCTGCCTCCCAGGTTGAAGTGATTCTTCTGCCTCATCCTCCTGAGTAACTGGGATTTCAGGTGCCTGCCACCATGTCTGGCTAATTTTGTATATTTTAGTAGAGACAGAGTTTTACCATATTGGTCAGGCTGGTCTTGAACTCCTGACCTAAGGTAATCTGCCCACCTTGGCCTCCCAAAGTGCTGGGATTACAGGTGTGAGCCACCGCACTTAGCCTGAAGGCTTTCCTCTTTTTTGGTGTGGCACTGACAGCTTTAAACTTTCCTCTGAGTACTGCTTTTGCTATATCTCATAGGTTTTGGTATGTTGTGTTTCCATTATCATTTGTTTCAATACATTTTTCAATTTCCTTCTTAATTTCTTCATTGACCCATTGGCCATTCAGAAGCATATTGTTTAAATTCCATGTATTTATACAGCTTCCAAAATTCTACTTGCTATTGATTTCTAATTTTATTCTATTGTGGTGAGAGAAGATTCTTGATATTGTTTCAGTTTTTCTTTTGAATGTCTTAAGGCTTGTTTTGTGACCTAACATGTGGTCTATCCTTGAGAAGGATCCATGTGCTGAGGAAAAGAATGTGTATTCTGAAACCATTGGAAGAAATGTTCCGTAAATAACTATTAGATCTATTTGGTCTATAGTGCTGGTTAAATCCAATGTTCCTTTGTTGATTTTCTGTCTGGAAGACCTGTCCAATGCTGAAAATGGGGTGTTAAAGTCTCCAGATATTATTACATTGGGCCCTATCTCTCTTTCTATTCTAATAATATTTGCTTTATATATCTGGGTGCTCAAGTTTTGGGTGCCTACATATTTAAAATTATGTCCTCTTGCTGAATTGACCCCTTTATCATTATATAGTGACCTTCTTTGTCTCTTCTTATAGTTTTTGTCTTGAACTGTATTTTGTCTAATACAAGTAGAGCTACTCCTACTCTTTTTTGGTTTCCATTAGCATGGAATATATTTTTCCATCCCTTTATTTTCAGTCTATATGTGTATTCATAGGTGAAGTGTGTTTCTTGTAGGCAACAGATCAATGGCTGTGTTTTTTTCATCCATTCAGCCACTCTATGTCTTTTCATGGGAGAGTTGAGTCCATTTACATTCAATATTACATTCATTACATTACATTTGTTACATACATTACATTCAATAGTATTATTGATACATAAGGACTTACTCCTGCCATTTTGTTATTTGTGTTCTGGTTGTTTTTTCTGGTCTTCTCTTCCCTCTTTCTTTTCTTCCTCTCTTCTTTTTTTGGAAGTGGTTTTCCCTGGTGATGTGTTTTAGTTTCTTGCTTTTTATTTTTTGTGTATCCATTGTATATTCTTTAGTTTAAGGTTACCATGAGGCTTACAAATACTATCTTATATCCCATTATTTTAATCTGATAACAACTTTAACACTGTTTGCATAAACAAACAAGCACAAATATAACTAATAGACTCTATTCCTTAACTTAAATTTTTCTGCATTTTAACTTCTCATTGTTTCTATTTATATATTATTATTGTACTGACTATATCTTGAAAAGTTGTTCTAGTTATTATATTTGATTGGTTCATTGTTTAGTCTTTCTATTTAGGATAAGAGTAGTTTGCACACCACAATTACAGTGTTATAATATTGTGTTTTTCTGTGTACTTATTATTATTGGAACTCCATTGTATGTTATTTGTTTCTTTTCTCTTGCCATTTTTAGAATCCTTTCTTTATCCTTGATCTTTGGGAGTTTGATTATTAAGTGCCTTGAGGTAGTATTCTTTGGGTTAAATCTGCTTGGTGTTCTGTAACCTTTTTCTTGAATATTGATATCTTTCTCTAGGTTTGGGAAGTTCTCTGTTACCATCCCTTTGAATAAACTTTCTACCCTATCTCTTTCTCTACCTCCTCTTCAAGGCCAATAATTCTAGATTTGCCCATTTGAGGCTATTTTCTAGATCCTGTCAGTGTGTTTCATCATTTTTTATTTTTATTTTTTTTGTCTCCTTGGACTGTGTATTTAAAATAAACTGTCTTCAGGCTCACTAATTCTCTCTTCTGCTTGATTAGTTCTGCTATTAAGGGACTCTGATGCATTTTTTAGTATGCCTATTGCATTTTTTTGCTCAGGCATTTCTGATTGAGTCTTTTTAATTATTGTAATCTCTTCGTTAAATTTATCTGATATAATTCTGAATTCCTTCTCTGTGTTACCTTGAATTTCTTTGAGTTTCCTGAACCTAGCTATTTTGAATTCTCTGTCTGAAAGATCATGTGTCTCTGTTTCTCCAGGGTTGATCCCTGGTGACTTGTTTAGTTCATTTGGTGTGATGTTTTCCTGGATAGTGTTGATGCTTGTAGATATTTGTTGGTGTCTGGGTATTGAAGAATTATTTATTGTAGTCTTCACTGTCTGGGTTTATTTGTACCCATTCATCTTGGGAGGGCTTTTTAGATATTTGAAAGGACTTAAGTATTGTAACCTCAGCCATATCTGCTTTAGGGGGCACCCCAAGCCCAGTAACACTGTGGTTCTTGCAGACTCAAAGAGGTACTACCTTGATGGTCTTGGACAAGATCCAGGAGACCTCTCTGGATTACCAGGCAGAGACTCTTGTTCTCTTTCCTTACTATCTCCCAAACAATCAGAGTCTCTCTCTTTTTGTTCTGAGCCACCTAAAGCTGCGGGTTGAATGACACAAGCACCCCTGTGGCCACCACTACTATGACTGTGCTGGATTAGACCTAAAGCCAGCACAGCACTGGTCCTCACCCAAAGCCTGCTGTAACTACTCCCTAGCTACTGCCTATGTTCTCTCTAGGCCCTGGGGCTCTACAGTCAGCCCAGCGGCAAAGCCTGCTAGGCCTCCATCCTTCCCATCAGGGTGGCGAGGTCTCCCAGGCCCTGGGTTGGTCCAGAAGTGCTGTTCAGGAGTTAGGGAATGGAGTCAAAACCTTAGACCTCTACCTGGTGTTCTATGTACTGTGGCTGAGCTGGCAATCATGCCACAAGATTCAGTCTTTCTCACTCTTGCCTCACCTTTCCAAAGGCAGAGGAGCACTCACCTTATAGCCACCACCACGCCAGACCATGAGAACTGCCAGACTACCGCAGATGTTCCCTTAAGGCCCAATACCTCTTAAGTCAGCTTGTGGTAAATGCTTCTTGGCCTGGGACTCACCCTTCAGGGAAATGGGCTCCTCTTTGGTCCAGGTCAGGTTGAGTAATGCTGTCCAAGAGTCAAGTCATGGAATTTGGGACCCCAGGAGCCCATTTGTTGCTCTGTCCCTCTGTGGCCATGATGGTTGGTACCTAAGTTGCAAGACAAAGTCCCCTTTACTTTTTCTTCTGCTTTTCTCAAGCAGAAGGTGTTTTGCCTAGTAGCCACCACAGCTGGCAATGTGCTGAGTCTCACCTGAATCCAGCAAGTTTCAGAGGCTCACTGAAGGCTCTCAGTGTAGTACCTGGTATCACTTCTGGTTATTCAGGGCTCAAGGGCTCTTCAGTTAACTGGTGATGAATGCTGACAGGACTGAGAACTTTCTTTCAAGTTAGCAGGTTCCTTTCTGGTCAGGGTGTGTCTAGAAATGTTATCTTGGAGCTAGGGCCTGGAAGAGGGGCCTCACAACACTGGCCAGTGCTCTAGCCTGCTGTGGCTGAGCTGGCATCCAAGCTTCAGGACAAAGTTCTTCCCATTCTTCCCTCTCCTCTCTTCAAGCAGAAGGAGGAGGTCTCTTTTGGAGCCATGAGCTGTGCAGCCTGTGGTTAGGGCAGGGGTGATGCCAGCACTCCCTTGGCTGCTCCAGCTGGTATCTCAGTATGTCGCATGCCCTGCACCCCCAAAAGTCCACTGTTTCTGGGCCTAGTTCAGCACTAGGACTCGCCTAACAGTTGCAGTCCTTATGGCCTAGACTGCCTTTCAAGTTTACTTGGAGATATAGAACATTGCAGCCCTTGGTGGCAAGATCTGCAGGAACTCAAGTTCTGACTGCTGGGATCAGCAATTCCCCTCTGGCTAGGGCAGATTTAAATACTCCCTTCATGGGTGGTCATCGGCTGAGTTTGGTTTAGTTTTCCTTTCTGCTCTAACAGAACAACATTTAGTTAAATGCTTCACAATTCCTGTGTTCTCCCTCCCCTAGCACCAAGAGACACTCTGTACCATGCTGCCATTGCCAGCGGTGATTCAGGACTTTTTCTTTTTTAATACCTCTTCTGTGCCTCTTTCAGCAATATGAAGTTAAAAGCAGGTACTATGAATGTTCACCTAATTTTTGGTTCTTATAAAGGTGTCTTTTCTGTGTACATAGTTGTTAAATAGGTGTCCTTGTGGGTGGGGATCATCAGTGGAGCCTTCTATTCTGCCATCTTGCTTTGGTTCTCCTATTTTATTTTATTTTTTTGTAAAGACGGAGTCTTCCTATGTTGCCCAGGCTGATCTTGAACTCTGAGGTTCGTGTGAAACTCCCACCTTGGTTTCCCAAAGTGCTGGGATTACAAGCATGAGCTACCATGCCTGGCTTACATGATCTTATATGTAGAAAACCTTAAAGGCTCCACCCAAAAACTGTTAGAACTGATAACTAAATTTAGTAAAGTTGCAGGATACAAAAATTAAGAAAGCAATCCCATTTACAATAGCAGCAACAATAGTAAAAATGCTTAGTAGTAAATTTAACCAAGGAGGTAATAGAATTGCATACTAAACAGTATAAAACACTAGTGAAATAAATAGAAGAAAATGTGAATAAATAAAAATGTATCCCATGTTCATGGATCAGAAGAATTAATATTCTTAAAGTGGCCATACTACCCAAAGCAAAAGACAGATTCAATGCAACCACCGTCAAAATTCCAATATTATTTTTCACAGAAATAGAAAAAAAAATTCTTAAATTCATATGGAACCACAAAATACCCCCAAAAGCCAAAACCATCTTGAGCAAAATGAACAAAGTTGGAGGTATAACACTCCCTGGTTTCAAACTATATTACAAGATGATGGTGATTACAACAGCATGGTACTGGCATAAAAAAGACACGTCAACCAATGGAACAGGATAGAAAGCCCAGAAATAAACTCATGAATTTACAGTCAATTGCTTTTCAACAAAGGTGCCAAGGACACACAATGAGGAAATTAGAAGCAAATGATGTTGGGAAAATTGAATAGCCACATGCGGAAGAATGAAATTTGATCCTTATTTCACACCATGTACAAAGACCAATTCAAAATTATTTGAAGACTTAAATATAAGACCTGAAACTACAAAACTACTAGAAGAAAACATAGGGGAAACACTCAACAACACTGGTCTGAGCAATGGTTTTTTTTTTTTTTTTTTTTTTT
>NW_016803662.1:7858-12465 GCF_001698545.2 Rhinopithecus bieti
TATTTCTTTCTTTCTTTTTTTTTTGAGACAGAGTCTCACTGTGTTGCCCAGGCTGGAGTGGTGCAGTGGTGTGATCTTGGCTCGCTGCAACCTCCACCTCCCAGGTTCAAGTAATTCTCCTGCCTCAGTCTCCCGAGTACCTGGGATTACAGGCATGCACCACTATGCCTGGCTAATTTTTTGTATTTTTAGTGGAGATGGGGTTTCACCATGTTGGCCAGGCTGGTCTCAAACTCCTGACCTCAAATGATCTGCCTACCTCAGCCTCCCAAAGTGCTTGGATTAAAAGCATAAGCCACCGCACCCGGCCTATTGTATATTTCAAAAGCCAAGAGAGGTTGGGTGCAGTGGCTCACATCTGTAATTCCCAGCACTTTGGGAGGCCGAGACAGGAGGATCACTTGGGCCCAGGAGTTCAAGACCAGCCTGGGTCACACGATGAGATCCTGTCTCTACAAAAAATCCAAAAAAAAATTGCTAGCAGGAGGGTGTGTACAAAAAATCCAAAAAAAATTGCTAGCAGGAGGGTGTGTGCCTGTAGTCCCAGCTACTGGGGAGGCTGAGGTGAGAGGATCACCAGAGCCCGAGAGGTCAAGGCTGCAGTACCACATATTATTGGTGGGAATGCAAAATGGTGCAGCCTTTTTGAAAAACTGTTAGCAGATCCTCATCTGGTTGACCATAGAGGTAGCGTATAACACAGCAATTCCACTGCTAGCTATATACCCAGGAGATATGAAAACATGTATTTATATAAACTTGTACATGAATGTTCATAGCATTATTCATAAGAGCTGAAAAGTAGAAACAACCCAAATGTCTAGCAACTGATAAATGAAATGAAATGTAGTATATTAATGCAATGGAATACTATTCAGCCATAAAAAGGAATGCAGTATCACTACATGCTACAATGTAGATGAACCTTCAAAACATCATGCTACGTGAAAGAAGTCAGTCACAAAAGACTGTATATTGTGTGATTCCATTTACATGAAATGTTCCGAATAGGAAAATCCACAGAGACAGAAAGTAGATTAGAGCTCACCAGGGACTAGGAAGAAGGGTTAATAAGGAGATATTGCTTAATGGTTTCAGAGGTTTTGTTTGGAGTGATGAAAACGTTTTGGAAATATGGTGGTGATGACTGCACAACACTGTAAATACAATTAATATCCTTGAGTTGTACACTTAAAAATGGTAAAATGGCAAATTTTGTTATATATATTTTACCACAATAAAATATTCAAAAAATGTTTTCTTTAAAAGAGAAAAGCAAAACTAAAGAACCCTCCAAAATGATTGCTAGGAAGCCACTATTGGACGGCTTGGGTCTTCTTAGTAAAACATGAGAGGAGTGCATCTACAGAGCTAGACCAGACAGTGCCTGATCCAGAACAGACTGGAGCTGAGAACTAGAGACAAAGGAGATTTGTTATGTCTCACATGACCAAATGCAGCGTTTGTTACCTATTCTTATGATAAGAATCACTTGAGGGCTTGTTAAATCTGTAGATCAGTGATTCTCAAAGTGTGGCCCAAGGACTCCTAGGGGTCCGTGAAGTCTTCTCTTTTGCAATTACATATTTATTAGAGGCCAGATTTTCTCCTGATACTTCAGGCAAAATAACATATAACAACAGATTGAATGCAGAAGCAGATATGAGAATCCAGCTGTCTTCTATCAAGACAGACATCAAAGAGGTTTGGAAAAATATATAACAACATCATGCTTCTAACTGAGTTTTGAGAATATAGTTATTTTCATAAAATGTTATTTATGTTAACGTGTAACAGCTTTATTGTTATTTTAAATGAATTATTAAATAAAAATTCCTGAGGTTTTTTTTTGTTTGTCTTTAGAGCCAGTGTCTCGCTCTGTATCCTAGGGTGGAGTGCAGTGGTGCAATTATGGCTCACCGTAGCCTCGACCTCCTGAGCTCAAACAATCCCTGCACCTCAGCCTCCCAAGTAACTGGGACTACAAGCATGCACCAACGTGTCCAGCTAATTGTTTTTAAATTTTTTGTAGATGAGGTCTTGCTATATTGACAGGGCTGGTCACTCTCAAACTCCTGGGCTCAAGCAATCCTCCCACCTCCGATCCCTGAAGTGCTGGGATTACAGGTGTGAGCCACTGGGCCTGGTGGTTCTTCCATTTTCTGTTGCGTACAAGGGAGCCCTAGAAATGACAAACTGAATTATGCTCTGATCCTCCTGTTGAGCTAGGGAGTTAGATGGCTGATGGTGAATGCATCTTTCCAAGAGAGAGGATCTCTCCTCTCTGGTGCCCTTCTCCCTATTTCCTGGTTCTTCCTTGACATATACCAGCTGGTGAAGTGCAGTTTGAGAAGTGCAGAAAAGGCAGTGTAGCTCCAGCTACTCCAGAGACAAGGAAAGCAGTCCCCAATGGCCAGCCTCTTCAGGAGGAGGAAGGCTGGTGCTGCACTCCAGGCAAATTGGACAGAGCCCACGTGACCTGTGGCCCTGCTAAAGCCCTGGACGTGATGTCTTTCTAACTACACAGCCAGGATTTCAGTGGCGGAGCACTGCAGTGACTTGAAGGTAAGATAAGATAAATTCTATTTATTATTCCAAGCCTTTGATTATATTTCTTTTGGGAGGGCACCTGCCCTGATGGCTCTGACAAACTCCTCGTGCCTGGGCCTGGTAGGCTCAGTCACTGCTTATTTTTTGAGCATGAACAACATTTGGCAGTGGCAGTGGGAATGAAAAGAGTGTGTAGGGAGGGGAAGGAGAGTCTTGCTGCTAGGGACTACTCTTCAGACTGGCTTGGGGTTGAACTTTGTTCAGAACCACTGAGCAGTGCAGTCATGCCAGCTTGCCCCTTCCTTCACTCCCACCCCTTCATTGCCAAACTTGAAGCTGTCTCTTAGAGAACAGAAGTCAAAGGTTTCATGCATAAAATCTACATATTTGAAAGAAAAACACCTAATGATTCTGTCAAGGTTTTCACATAGGATCAGAGGGGCCACCAAATCTTATGCCAAATGCTTAGAAACTCCTAAGGTAGTAGTTCCTAACATTTTGTGGGACCTTTTCAGGATCAATGAAATACCAAATGTACATCTACACAAAATTTTGCATACTATTCTGGGGAATTTGGGTCCAGGGAGTTCAGGCTTTCCATGTACCTTTAATAACCCTGTGACTCCCAAGTTCGGAACCTCTGGTCTACAGTGTCTTTCTTGGCCTGGGACAGTAGTTGGATAGCACTTTTAGGTCTGATATATTCTTTCTTGGAACACTATTGGTGCTCAGGAAAATTCTGGGGATCCCATAGAATATATGGTTAGTAAACTAATGCTACATTCTGCCATCTTTATCTAGTATTCACCCTGTCCCCTCTAAATGATACAATATCCTTGTCAAGTGGTTGTCTAGCATCTGCTGAAACACTTCTAGTAACAGGGACCTATATTTCCTGACACATATTCTAGTCTGTCATTGTGTCTATTTAAGTGTATTAAGAACTTAACATTTCAGATGATTCTGTTCTATAACACATTTGCTCTGTCTAGCCCAGTGTTTATATCATAGATAGAGAGATAGATAGATAGATAGAAAGACAGATGATAGATAGATGATAGATTAGATAGATAGATAGATAGATATTCGCTAAAGAAGGCATCTATTTCTGGGAAGGGATGCAAACATGTATAAGAAATGGTCATTGCACATGTTTTTATCTCAAACCAGAGCTCCAGAGCTTACTATTCTCTAATTCCCGTTAGGTCGGCATGAAATCCATTAGCCTAGCTCTTTGGGGATATGGTATAAATCAGCTGTTGGTCGATCTAGTGGTACTAGGTCATCCATCTCACATTTCCCACTTCCAGAGTTTATCTTTCCTCTCTTTTTGAAAATGGGAACAGTTGCCCATTGCCATTTTCTGTCCACATGCTCCATTCATTGTTATCCCTCAAAGTTCAACATGAAGAGTGAACTCCTCCTGTGTCGTGGGACCCTACACCATTTTCCAAGTCATCTCCTCTCTACTTCCACATAGAGGAAAAAATAAGGCCTGACTCTGGGATTTGTAGTCTTTTCCCTCTTTATTACAGTGTCATTTTTCTTGCAAATTCTGCCCTGCAGCGTGGTGCTTGTGGTCTTCCCAGGCTCACACCAAGTACCCTGCTAGAGTAACCCTGGCAGTTATAGCAGAGCTCATGTATCTTGCAAGTCCTCAGAAGCTGTGGCTGTGTTTCAAAAGTTCTAGGTAGCTGAACTTCTCTACATAGATAAGTGCAATTTGTTTTAAAATAAAAGCATACTTCCTATTAAAAATGTGATTTAGGCTGGGCATGGTGGCTCACGCCTGTAATCCCTGCACTTTGGGAGGCCGAGGCGGGTGGATCACTTGAGGTCGGTAGTTCGAGACCAGTCTGGCCAATATGGTGAAACCCCATCTCTACTAAAAATACAAAAAATTAGCCAGGCGTGGTGGCAGGAGCCTGTAATCCCAGTTACTTGGGAGGCTGAGGTAGGAAATTGCTTGAACCTAGGAAGTGGAGGTTGCAGTGAGCTGAGATCGTGCCACTGCATTCCAGCCTGGGCGGCAGAGTGAAATTGTATCTCAAAAAAAA
>NW_016803662.1:12830-17168 GCF_001698545.2 Rhinopithecus bieti
AATGTCACATAGCTGATTTTACTCCTCTGCCAGAGACCACTAAGGATAGTGTCTCTTCCCTATAGTCCAACATGAACATCATGATCAGCCAGCCTCTTTTCCTCACCAAGTCCTGTTTGTTCTTCACAGCAGACATTGCCCCTTTCATGAAACTCACCCTAATCACGCTAGCCCACTCAGATCTCCACGTTAGTAGTTCCACTGATGCGCATTCCAGTCTATGATCACAGAAGCCACACAATTTAGTATTTTTTATTAGACAATCTTATGTGCAGCTTCTGTGTTGGGTACTCAGATTTGGGTGAGCTTTCATAGACCTTTGGATTTTGTTTTTTAAGTGAACTGATACCTAAGCTATTTGTTTCACCCATACAATTAGAAAAATAGTGGATGCCTACAGGGTATGATTCAGGAGCACTAGGGAGAACTATCTCAAACCCAAAAGCCTCTCCTATTAGGCCTTCATAGTGCCCGTGCACTCAATGTCAATGAAACTTTTATCCTTTTGGTTGCTGTCTCCTGACAACTATAAAATGTGAATAGCTCTATTCTCCTACCTTGATAAATATCAGTAAAGAGTCTAGGGATTTTTTTTAAGTGAAAGCAAGTTTATTAGAAAGGTAAAGGAATAAAGAATGGCTACTCCATAGGCAGAGTAGCAAGGCTAGGGATTTTTAACCAAGATACCTCAGGGGCTGCTCTGGGGAAGAGGTAGCTCCAAGAAATGCCATCCCCACTTCAACTAGAGCCACTCTACTTTTGTTTTCTGGACGGAAGTTACCCTAAAACTTTATTTATAAACCATTCAGATGCAAAATAATTTTAAAAAAATATTCCTTTAGGGCAGTAATTCCCAAACTTTAGTATGCACAAGAATCCCCCTGCAAGGCTTGTTAACATGTAGACTGCCAGACCGTGCCCTCAGAATTTCTGATAATCTGGATCTCTAACAAGTTTCCAGGTGATGCTGCTGGTCAAGACACCATATACAGTACGCTAAGCACTACTGCTGTAGATGAATGTGTTTACAGCCTCCCAAATTCCCTAGGAGAAGCACTGGCAGGAGGTGAGGGTGGGGTAAAGAGAAGGGGAAATCTCCAGAATGGAAGTTGACTGGTTAAAAAAAAATCATTCTCTCTGTTGATTTGTGTTTATTTTATTTTTTTATTTTTTTATTTTTTGGAGATAGAATCTTGCTCTGTCACCCAGGCTAGAGTGCAATGGCATGATCGCAGCTCACTGCAACCTCCGCCTCCTGGATTCTAGTGATTCTCCTGCCTCAGCCTCCCGAGTAGCTGGGGTTACAGGCACCTGCCACCATGCCTGGCTAATTTTTGTATTTTTACTAGAGATGGGTTTCACCATGTTGGCCAGGCTGTTCTCGAACTCCTGGCCTCAAGTGATCCACCCGCCTTGGCCTCCCAAAGTGCTGGGATTACAGGTGTGAGCCACTGCACCAGCCGATATGTGTTTATTTTGAATCCCTTCACCTTCATATCTGAAGTAAGAAGCTCCCAGTGAGTGTTTTGACCTTAGGGCTTTGGACCCTAACCAAGTACCAAAGGAGAGTTTCTCTATGCATAATCCTAAGCACAAATGGGAGTAATAGCTGTTGGTCTAGGCCTTCCTGAAGCTTTGATTCACCTGTAAGTTTAAAGTTATAGAACTGGAAAGGACCACTAGGACTTCACATATGGCCTCTAGATAATGCTAACATATTGGCTGATGGAGTCATCTAGCATAGGCAGTGTGATGCCAACATCAGAAAATTCTAATGAGTTGGAGAGAAAGAAGCTGGCCAACCGTCTAATCCTACTAAATGTACAAATCAATAGAATTAGACAGAATCTTACAATATAAAGACAAATTTTATTGCCAGTAAAAGCCTTTAATAACTCATTTCATCCTGTTTCAGTAGGACCTTATTCTTTCTGATGAAAATCCAGCCATCGCATCTCTCATTAAAAATAAAATTATTTTGAAATAAATAAATATATAAAATAAATAGCATATACATTTTATAAATAGTTTGTCCTTATGCACAGTATCCATGCTTACATTTTAATATCATTTTCTTACAACCTACCCCATCTCCCACTTCCAATGACAGGAAAACTGCATGTCAGGACAGATGAGAAATCTGCAGAGCCAATGCAGGGAAGGCTTGCAGCAAGGCTGTAGCCCCAAGGATTTTCTTAATGAGACTTTTCCAAAGCTCTGTAGGTAGCATCTGTGGCAGATTCCTTGGCCTTTCATTTATACCCATTGTCAAGGTATTTGAGTAAATTGTGGGGTAAGACACCCCTGGCCCTTAGCAGGGGCTCCCATTCTCTGTTATGCTACCTCAGGGGAAGGAACATGAGTAAAGAAAAAAGTATATACAAGATTCCCTTGAGCCCAGCCCCCCCATCCCTCCCCAAAATAACCCAACCTTGATATACACTTTGAACAACAAGGGAACAGCTGGGTTGAGTTCAACAGTAAGTGCTTTTCTGTTATCTAAAATGATAGGAAGGAAGGATTGAAAAGCTATGAATATAGTGCTTGCAGAGACAACCGTGGCCTCAGAGTACATGGGTCACAGAGGGCACACCAGAGGTTCATTACCTATAGTGAAAGAGGTCTCTGGACATGGAGGGCAACTTAGAAGGATCTACAGGCCTGGGTAAAAAGTGAGTGAATTTCTGGTGTCGTTTAGTCCTGTATCCCTCCCGGGGTGAGCCGTCTTTATTCAGGGCTACGTAATACTGTCTCTCCGAGTCTGAATGTTTGTACAAGGTTGAGGCATAGGTGTTGTACCAGTTTTCTTCAAACTGTTCCCGGAAAACACATTCACGTGTGAGTTTCTTCTGTAAGGGTGAGAAAATAAAGCAGAACCCATTATATGACTATTTCTCCTATCCCAGCTTGCTAGTAGAGAAACCCTGAAATAGCAATAGCACACTGATGTTAGAAAATTCCAGTCCTATCTCTCTGTATTACTGGAGGTATCTTTCTTCCAAATAGCACAAAACACTCTTGTCTGTATCTCCTTCATTCTCTTTCATGAGCTACACAAAAATGTTTTAGTTGAAATCTTTCCTGGAGGGAGGAGATTGGAGGAGATGGCATCACCTGGCTCTTTGAGCCTGAGAATTGCTGCTATGGCCTCCCAGTACCCTGCTGGCACCCACTGAGCTTTCTCCCTACTTAGAGCTAATGATGTTCAAATTCATTGAGATTACAGTCAACCATGTCAACTGACAGGCAAAGGCCTCAGATCTATATAAAGCTCCATGGGAGGTGAGCTGTGATCTCTCCTAATGAAGGGTCTCAGGCCTGTCAGTTTGAAAGCTCAGAAAAGATCTCCTTGAAAAGCTCTTCCAGTCTGGCTACTTCAGGCTGGCAGTTCCTGGGTCTCTTGCCTCTGTCCGTTCTCACACTTGATCTGACCGCCATACTACTTGCTGGGGTTGCCGATACTGAGTGCTGGGGACAGGCCTATCTCTTAGGTGTCACGGAAAAATGTGTTCTGATTTCATGGGGTGCAGGCAGCCAGAAAGTATGCTATGTGACTCAAAAGCCAGAGCCAGGAGTTGGGATCCCCCGGAAGAGTTAAGGTCAGCAAATCACTCACCATTCCTCAGTGCTAGGCTAGCTTCCAGAATAGAGAAAATGCACTGTCGCTAGCCTGTCCTAGCTGAGGGCTTAAGGCTGTCACCAGACCCTGGAACCCTCATTCTTCATTTGTTTGTTTCATTTGGCCTTTGGGACTCAACTGAAGCAATCTGGAAATCAGGAACTGTGTTGTTAACCTCAGAATCCTCAATTTGAAAGCCAGCACTTCCACTGCCTATTTTTGCGCCTGCTAGTCTGCTACTCCTCTGGGTACACATTCAAATTCAGATGTACTCCTCTGGAGGGTTAATGCCCCAAACCCTGACCATCTACTGCCAAACCAGCACAGATTACTGTTATCATCAGACTAGCTGACCTTCTAATGAAAAAGGCAAAAGCAAATATATCAGAGAAAAGCTTATGTTTTGGGGCCGGGTGCAGTGGCTCATGCCTGTAATCCTAGTCCTTTGGGAGTCCAAGGCGGGTGGATTACCTGAGGTCAGGAGTTCGAGACCAGCCTGGCCAACATGATGAAACCCAGTCTCTACTAAAAATACAAAAAATTAGGCTGGCGTGGTGGTGCATGCCTGTAGTCCCAGCTACTCGGGAGGCTGAGGCAAGAGAATCACTTGAACCAGGAAGGCGGAGGTTGCAGAGAGCTGAGATTGTGCCACTGCACTCCAGGCTGGGCAACAGAGTGAGACTCCATCTCAAAGCAAAAAAAAAAAAAAAAAAAAAAAA
>NW_016803662.1:21185-33973 GCF_001698545.2 Rhinopithecus bieti
AAAAAAAAAAAAAAAAAAAAAAAAAAAAAAAAAAAAAAAAAAAAATGCTTGTTTTGGTGGGGGCCAAATGAGTGAAGGTGTTATGTAGCAAGACCCTGAGCAGCCAAGAAGTAACTAAAAGACACTACTCCTTTACAGCTAAAAAAGTACTTTCAAGTGCTAGATAATTTTTTTTTTTTGAGATGAAGTCTTGCTCTGTCACCCAGGCTGGAGTACAGTGGCGCTATCTCGGCTCACTGCACGCTCCACCTCCCAGGTTCACGCCATTCTCCTGCCTCAGCCTCCTGAGTAGCTGGGACTACAGGCACCTGCCACCATGCCTGGCTAATTTTTTTGTATTTTTAGTAGAGACGGGGTTTCACCGTGTTAGCCAGGATGGTCTTGATCTCCTGACCTTGTGATCCACTCGCCTCGGCCTCCCAAAGTGCTGGGATTACAGGCGTGAGCCACCGCACCTGGCCTCCAGATAAATATTTTTTATACTTTTGCTTTACGTTGTCCAAACACTGATTGTAATAACTTCTGACAAAATACAAAACAGAAACAACAACAACAACAACAACAACAACAAAAAACCTTAAACTTACCGACCCATAGAGTTCTCCTCGCTCGTTCATTCCTAGGTACAGACCAGAGTCCACTCCCCGGATGCTGATCAGCCCCACGGCCAGGCTAATAAACTCCAGGATACCTAGGGCAAAAAGTGAACACTATTCCCGTTACCGGCATCAAACTAAGAGAAAGCTGTTCAGGTGACATGAGCTACCAGTCATTTGTCCCCAGCTGGAGGCCAGCCCTGTGTGCCTTTGATCAACTGCCTGATGAAACCATCTTTTGCAGCAAGAATGGAACCTCAGAGAAGGTACTTTGTCTCTTTGGGCCTCAGTTTTTCCATATGTAAAATGGGAAACACTGTCTTTGCTTCTACTCAACACTCGTAGGCATATTACGAGGAAGAGACCGTAAGAAGGCTTTGGCTACAAAACCTCCATAATTTCAATGTGCTATTGCTGTCAAATTCAAGAAGTGAGAAGTCAGTTTTCTGAATGCAAGAATGAGGACAGGTTTCTGTATCTTTCCCAGTAAACTCCCTCTTCCTTAGAGCACACAGCATTACCTTGCTGTCTTCTAGGCTGAACTTGTTTTGTGCCCTGTCAGCCCCATGTCCTTAAAGCCACATGAGGCTGTCAACTGCCTGTAGCTGACTCTAACAAAGGCCACACAGGCCACTCACTGTTTGTTCCCCCTGCTTATGGCAGGAGGCAAAACTTGGCCACATGAGAGCTTTCTCCTAAAAAGTGTTCTCAGCTAGTACAGCCCCAAGCTGACAAGCCTATCATTCTCTTTTGAGAATTTTAAGTTTATCCACAGCAAAGAGTTGGCAGGTGGTATTGGACTCATACTGATTTCAGATGTTGCAACTTTAAGGCCAAAGAGAAGAAATTCAGAAATGTCCTAGCTGACAATATTAGAGGTGAAGATTTGAAAATGCTTTCATTTACCCAGCAGCAGTCCTAACTGGGAAAAAGGACCCAGAACTGAAATCCTGGTGATAATGAAGACTACAATTTTGTCCCGAGATAGGACGACTATTATCTTGATACAGACATAATAGCCAACTAGATTCCTCTTTGATATTCCTGTCTCTAATCACATTTCTCAACATACAGACCAAAAACTTGTTTAAGTCATCCAGGGTATGAAATGAGCTCATATCTGGCTGTCTTATCGAAAATTGCAATTTTATTTTTGTTTGCTTATTTGTTTGTTTGTTTGTTTTGAGAAAGGATCTCGCTTTGGCACCCAGGTTGGAGTGCAGTGGTGTGATCATGGCTCACTGCAGCCTCAGCCTCCCCAGGCTCAGGTGGTCCTCCCACCTCAGCCTCCCTAGTAGCTGGGACTACATGCACGCATCACCACACCCAGCTAATTTTTTATTTTTTCTAGAGACGGGGTTTCACCATGTTGCTAAGGTTGGTCTCAAACTCCTGGGCTTAAGCAATATGCACATCTCGGCCTCCCAAAGTGTTGGGATTACAGGCGTGCACCACTATGCCTGGCCCAAAATTGCAGTTCTTAAGGGTAATATTCTATGTAATCTATATAGGGAGTAGAGCTGATTTTCCAAGATCAAGAATTTTAAGTGGCTAATTTTAAAATCAGGTTAAAAACTCTACTGGGAAGTCTCCTGAGGAACCCCAGTGACTCAAGCTGGTGGACTGCCATTCAAGTATGGCAGCTTTGGGGCCATGTGCTTCCACAACCCACCCAGATCTATTGGAAGGATGTAAGGTTCTTCTGCTGCAATTCTATAGAACACTCAGGGTTTGGCCTTTGGCCTCTCACACTGAAATCCTCCAGGTTTCATTCTCAGTCTGGTTGTTATTAAATTTTACAGTGCAAAGAAAGGAGTCTCAGGAAATGAGATTGAGACAAGACGGTAGGAGGGGAAGAGAAAATACCCAGTGCCAAGTAGGGGTTAATCAGGCACTGATTTATTGCAACCAAATCTTCAGCTGCACTGAACAAGGTTTTGCATTTGGTTCTGCTCTGTTTGATATTTCAATAAATGACTTGTAAGAGAACATATGAGGACTGCTTATCCTAGTTCTAGAAGACATGCAGCTGAGAGGGATGACACAATCAATATCCAAAGAGATTTTAAGAGGACAGAAAAATGGACTGGCTCCATAAACTACGCTTAATTAGAATCAATGTGAAGTCCTGCACTTTGGTCCCCCAAATTTCCCAAAGTATTTTGTGTTTGGGGTTTGGTTGGGGGAGGGTGAGCCTCAAGTGCAGACAGTTGAGTTAACTGTACTACTTACTTCATGTCCTATTAACATAGTTGGTTTGTGAAAGGGCTTTATAATTATTATTATTATTATTATTTTTTTGAGACGGAGTCTTCGCTCTGTCACCCAGGCTGGGGTGCAGTGGCCGGATCTCAGCTCACTGCAAGCTCNATAATTTTCTATTTTCTATTTCTAAATAGATAATTATAATTATAATTATCTATTCCTTTCTTTCTTTTTCTCTTTATACCCTGCTCCCATTTGCCCCTCCACTTCAGGCAACCATGTATATTTTCTTGAAAATGTGTACTGTTATTTTGTGTTCCTGTGCATTTTAATTATGTGCAAGTCTACCCATCTCTGCAATGGGGAAATGTGACTTAGTAAAACACGACGATGGCAAGGAGACTTAATTGAACAAGGCAAACTCCATGTGATGGGTGATAAGTGGATTATTAAAAAGCTAATGTACAATTGGTCATGTAAAATTAAAAATTAGAAAGCTAGTGGAAAAAATAGCAAAAAAAGCTAGTGTGATCTAAGGCCTCACTGATACAGGTCTAGTAACTAGCAAAAGGGAGGGCGGATTGTCCCAGTTTGTTCTGCCATGGTTAGACCACACTGAGAGTAGTGTGTTTAGTTCTACTGGGCTTAGAGAAGAAAATGGAAAAACAGAGCATGTTCAAAGGAGAGTGCCCAATATGGAAAGGAAACTAGAAACCAGGTCATGATTCAGTTCTGGGTCTTAAACTCTGAGGGACACTAATATGTGGGAGCCTTCAGTTCTTTGCTTTGCTCAGGCAGGTTACTCCTGAGCTTCAAGACTGAGTTCCCTCATTCTGTAAGTATCTCATGTCTCTGACAACCCTGAGCTCATTAAGTAGCAGAGCGCAGCTTGTGATCTCACTGCCCAAGACATAGTGTGAGAACAAATCATGAAACCCAAGAGGTGTGGCCATTTGAGTCACCACAGTTTTTCTCCAACTCTCTGTTAACCCTGATGCCAAAGGACAGATCATACAGGAAGTCACTTGGGTTGTGTCCAGTAACAGGGGTCTCCAACAGCTGGAACTATCCCTGTCCAGCTGTCTTTGGGCATCATTTTCCCTCGCCAACTTTCCTATTAGCTGGTTTCAAACTGTGGGAACCCAGTGGCACATGATGATGGAAGAGATATTCCTAAACCTTATCCTGAATCCCAGCCAGCATGAAGCGGGAGAGAAAATAAGCCATTTTCATATTTTCCCAGCTACAGCTGGACAGGGGTGTTAACAGCAAAGTGTTGAGGTGAAGTATTAAGTAGACAAAGTTTGTCCTCAGTACTCTTACCGCTTCAAGGCCCAGGACCTCTCACTACTCTGCCTCATCTTGACCTACCCACATCAGGCTCTGCCCTTTTCTTGACAATTTCCAGACTCTTCTCTTCTTATACCTCTCTCCCCAGGCCCTTAGTCAAAACTGATCTGTTCTGGGCCCCACTGCTTCAGAACCTAGCTAGATGACTGTCTAACGTGTCATTTAATCTAGTTGCATAACTTGCCTGAATCCTTCAGCCATCCTTTGGGGCCAAGACAGTGCTGCTTTGGCATCTTGCCAAACGAGAACCAGCTCACTCAAGAACCAAAGCAGCTGCATGAGCCCACTCTATCCCACCTGGTGGGAGGACTCTCCTTCAGTTTGGCTCTGAAGCTCTGCTCTGCCAGTCCACAGGTGCCCCTCGGAATGTCAGGATCCTTGTGAACTTCATATAAATGCTACCAGCCAGGCGGTGATTGAAATACTCCTGGCTACTGATTGCAGATGGAGAGCGGAGAGCATATGCTGTGCCAACAGGTTATTATTTGGAGTCGGGACTGCTCTTGGGCTTAGCCTGACTTGTTCTGAACACATGGATTCCAGGGTAATCCTTGGGGGCCCTGCTCTCCAATTACAACAAATAGCTATTTACTTCACATGGCTTTTGGAGACTACCTCCTTCCCCCTAGCAGAAATCTATAATATTTTATATCTTAAGTCTGGCCTACTTTACCCTGCTGGAATGTTGACTGCTAAAGCACTTACGGAATGTTAAAGTTTCAATTTATTGAATACCCTGGCTGATTAACTCAAATGTGGAGGGAGGAGAGAGTTAGCAAACTCGAACGCCACCTCTTTCTGTGCCAAAAGCTAAACGGAGAAAGAATATGTGATTTAAAGTTGGCAGGGAAGGTTACCAAAGAGGAACAGCTTTGGACCAGTTATCATTTTCTTTACAGGAAGTGGCAGGGAAGTGGACAGGAAGTCAGGAAGGAGGAAAGGGGAAAAAGGTGATGCAGAGGTGCTCTTGGCAGTGTTGTTTTCTTTTTTAAAGGCAAAACCAAAAATTAAGCAATCAGTTAAGCAGCAGCTGAAAATGTACCCTTCCTCCTGCCCAATTTTATTTCCTTTGGTTTCTCCTTAACTTAACACCCTTAGCAGACCTGGGAGATGAAAAGAAATCAAGATGTGTCTTTAGGGAGGTAATTAAAGACCGCTTATCCCAAGAGCCTATTACTGATTTATGTTGACCTTGTAGGTTACTGGGCTCAGCTTAGGCACAAAATCAGAAAAATATTTGGAGCTGCTGGGAGGCGTGCTCATAATTTCTCCACCTTCGCTGCCCCCACCCCACATTTCTCCATCATTTCATGACCTTTTCTTTGGTTATATATCGGCAATGAGTTACCCCGGTATCTTTATGCCATTTCAGGAAGCCTCTGAGGCCAGGGTGGGAGTCCCATTCCTTATGAAGAGGAACAAAAGGGGACTGCAAAATCACAAGCAATGAAAGGGAAAGGAGCCAAGTTAACACTCCCTCTCCTCCCACTCCACCTTATCACCCTTTTGAGGACCTGCTGCAAGTTTATACAGACACCTGCACCCCTCCATTACCCCTCCCAACCCACAGTACTCTAGCTATGTTTGAATGCATTTTTCCAAGATGCCATAGACCTCATTAGGGTTTCTGCCTGTTCCCACCAAGGAAGACCAACCCTGCCCCTAAGCTGTTTGCTAGGCTTGGCCTTACCCAGCAACTGGTCCCTGTGTTCCCCTTTTTGCTGTGCACTCCAGATGCAGCTCTAGCAAGGCATGGCGAATAGGAGGATGGAGAGGTTTAGGGGGTTGGGGCAGATGTTGGCAAGAAGGAGGGCGGGAAAAAGAAGGGAAGGGTGTCATGTTTGAGTGTGGGCAGAACATCTTACTGGCTTGGGGGAAAAGGTGTCCTTCTTGGATTATAGGGTCCTTGGGAGGAAGCTGAGGACATTGGAGGATGGGGAGGGGCAAAGGTAGCTGTCACAGAACCCCTCATGATATCTTAGTAGATAATTGGAAATTGAAAATAAAAATGGCAAATTACTGAGGAGTGAACACATTTGCTTAGAAACCTAATGATCTTCGTCACAGATCAAGGCTTATATTAATTGTGTAATTAGTTCTATATGTGAGACAGGCAGCTGTGTTGAACAGTCTGTACAGTGGCAGGCAGGCAGAGACAATCCTGGATGAAGGTCGAACGTTTCCTGCTTTGGGCCCAAGACACAACTGTTTCTGGGACTGGGGGTGGGCCCAGGACTCACTGAGGCAAGGAGTCCAGGGGTAGTTTCCGGCAAAAGCTGCCCCAGGACTTGTGCCCTTACACGGTGGACACCGCGAGGTTTTCCTAGATTCCCAATTCATGCCAGGCTGCCTGGATTGGCTCCTACCCTGGACAGAGCGACCCCGAGGCAGGCAGACACCACAGCTGCCGAGTACCCACGGACCAAAAGCGATTTGTGTGCCGGCCGACCGCCTCACATGCCCATGGCCCATGCAGGATCCTGTTCCAGGAAATCAGCTGCCACAGCCCTGCTGCCTTCGAGGCTCGGCCCGCGCTGCAGGCACGGTCCCGGCCTCCTAGGCGAGAGCTCCCACCCCTGTCTCAGCTCCACCTGCTTTCATTCAAGGCTTAGAGTCCAGCTCCCAGAACTACCCCCTTGCTCCCCGGGGAGATACGGTGGAGCGGCGAAAGGAGAGGCCTCACCGCAAGGCGCCCCCGCCCCCTCCTGAGAGTGTCCGAGGGTGCAGGGCCCCCTGATATCGAGAGGCCCACGCCCGTGCCGTCGTGTCTCGCCTCGACTGGCCCGGATGACACCAAGCCCGGGGGGCGGTCCGCGGGCCCTACGCCGGAGCCCGGAGCTGTGGGCTCCCCAGTGCGCCGTCCGCCCGCCTCCCGTTCCCCCGACCGCGTCCTCACCGAAGCGGCTGTGGTCGTGGCGGGTGCCGTGCACCGTGCCGTTGGGGAAGATCTCCAGGTGGAAGCCAGTGCGGCAGTAGAGCTGGCGGCGCCGCAGGATCCCCTTCAGGTGGGCGAAGTCTGTGGGTGAGCCACGCTGCAGCTTCCCCTCGATTTGGCCCAGGCGCTCGTTCAGGAAACCTGGGGAGTCAGCTAAGGGCACGTTCCCCAGAGACGAGGAGAAGCCGTGTAGATCCCAGTCCAAAGAGGCGAAGACGCCCCCCACCTCTGCCATGGCTGGGCAGATTGCGGCGCGGGTTGTGCTGGGCGCGCGCGGGCCGAGCCGGGGCCACGGGGCGCGAACTGCCTCTCCCCGCAGCGGGCGCGGGCGGTTCGGCGGCGCTCCCTCGCTAGCTCGCTTGCTCTGCGCTCTGCCGAGCTGCAGTCGACGTCTGTTCGCGTCCAAGGAACTTCTCAGCGGCGGGGAGCGTAGGGCAGCGCGCTCCTGACCTTGCTCTCAGTCAAAGTGCCTCTTCCCCTCCGCATCCATCTCCCCCGGCCTCTCATAGCTGGCTTCGTCCAGCTATCAGATGCAAACGGCACTTTATATACATACCCACTCCCCTTACATTGACATATTGGATATTTAAATACAAGCCACACCTCATTGGCATCCCCTCGGAGATTGGTGTGTGGGTTCTTTTTTTTTTTTTCTTGCATCCATTTGGCTCTTTTTGGGAGAGGGGGGTGGAGGGAGAGAGCGAGCGAGCTTCACTCCCTCTTTTATTATGAAAAAATGGCAGGAAAAAGCTACACATTGCAGTGAGGCATAACTGCTTTTGGCAGGTTCTTCTGAAACTGCTGATGAAATAACAGAACCCAGTGCGTGGAGGCCGCTGGCGCGCACAGCCACTCAAGGCCTGTTCCGTGGGGGTCTGTCTGTGTGCTGCCCGGGGGCTGTCCCCACCTCCCACGCGTCCTCGGGCTGCTATGCTAGCCTTTGGAAAGTGCCATGAGACCGGAGTTGGGGGGTTCACATGCTCCTGATCTCCTCTTGTTCCCCAGTTGGTCGGAGGCTGCGGAAGGGGCATCTGACCCGGGACAGGGACTCCCTGGTTTCTTTGTTCCATGGCCCCCAAGTCCTAATTCCTACCTGTATAGGTTAGCGGGGTACCGAGGAAGTGAAAAACCTGGAAGCCAATGCAGTTGCAAAATTTGGGGTTGGGGGTGGTGGTCCTTGTTGATTCCAAGGCGAGGGCCTTACTGGGTCTGAGAGGAGCGGGAAACCCCTCAGAGGAAAGGTGAATTTTTATTTTTTTCAAGAAAGAGACGTTACAGCTTAGGCTTAGGAAAAGGAGGGGGGAAGTAAGAAATAGAAAGCGATCTTTTTGAAAAATGATCTCCGCTGGCTTTCTGGGCACGCTTTTACAAGGCTCTCGAGAGCAAGCTCAATGAGAGGCCATTGGAAGCCTAGTGGGGGCTTCCCCCCTACCTCGTTCCTTGTTGGAAACAGGTGTTTCCTCGTTCTGTCCAGTGCCTTGCTCCAAGATATTCTATCAGGAAGAGCGGCAGCTGGGACAGGAACCGGCGGCAGCCAGGTCAACGGGCAGCGTCCAGAAGTCCTGGGGAGCAGGTGCCAGACCTGCCCTGCACCCCTGTACCTCTGCCCCGAACCTGAATCCTGGGACACCTATTGGGCCCTGGCACTCGGAGTCCTGATCGCCTATTAAACGGTGTTGTTACTGGGTTTTCACCCGCAGCCCGCGATGGCTGCCTTCCCAGGCTCCCTCAGGAGAAACTGAACACAGGGAGCCCCGCGCTACCCCCTCTCTTTGCAGCGCCTCCTGCTGGAGACCTCCAGTCTCGTGGCAACTTTGAACTCAGGGTCACCATGAGATGAGAAAACCTATTCCGCTCAATTCACTTAGTGCAATTCAGGTCCTGCTCCTGGGCTCCCTCGTGCACCCTGAGCTCACTCCCTGGAACCGTAGCAATTCTCGGTTGGGAGTATTGAGGCTTGGTACTAGTGTGCCTCCGCAGCTCAGACAGAACCTCTGAAACCAAGCACAAGATGTAGCATATAATAGGCACACTCAGAAATAATCTGAGGTGCTCCCAGTAGCAGGGAACATAGATGCAAGTCATCTTCCAATTGTAGGGGGACACAGAAATGCAGAAAGTGTCATTCATATTGAAGTATTTATGGATGAAATCATATGCTGTCTGGGATTTGCTGGTAAATTATTCAAACTACGAAGGCAGAAAGAGCGGAGGTATCAATGCGATTATTGTCCTTGTGTCGCTAATTGTTAAGCTGGGTGAGGGGTATATTGGTGTTTAATTACACTTTATCTATATATATGAAAGTATATATGAAAATTTCCATAATTAAAAGCTTTATAAAATGAGACTGACATAAAGCAACTATTAGATTGGTGAAATACAAATAAATCAATCTTTCTTTCTTCTTTCTTCCTTCTTCAAAGAGTTTTTGAATTTAGTGGGAAGGTGGAGAAGGAAGGAAAGAGGTTAAGACAAGTACACAAATGACTGGAGTACAAGACAGTATCAGGTGCATGGTACTGTGTGGATTCAGAAAGACTGATCTGGAGGTTTAGGGCCCGGTTCTGGATTAAGGTGTCCTTTGTAATGGATGGGCCTCAAAGGGAAGATGGGAAGGATTTTGCAAATTCAGATGGACCACTTGCAGGAAGAGGAAAGTTGTAACAAAGCAAGTGGAACAATTTTAATTTAATCTCAAATGTGATAAGTGTCTTCCATGTGGTGGACACAATGCTGGGCACTTTCCATCAGTGCTCAGTACCTCAAATGAGTATTGAGTGCCACATGAAATAGCATAGATGAAATTGCTTTGAGAAGCATGTTATATAAAGGATTTAGATGTCTCCATGATGATATAGATTACACACTGATTATGGCAAAGATCATTTCCTCAACAGTCACTTCAGGGTATTTATGCATTCTTTGTCCCCCAACATTCCCAAAGTCACCAACCACAGTTGGCAGATCTGGAGTCCTACTTGATCGAAAGTCAGAGATACAGGGATTCCATTGCCCATCTGGGGCTCTTTTGAGATTAAGCTATCTGATGGTTCTGTTTGAAATGATGTTTCTATGTCAAGCATCTCAGTTGACAGAGCACTTTCAAGAAAGTTATTTTATTTTCACAACCTCGTGGAATAGAAGGTGTCATTATCCCCATATTAGAAATGAGGAAATAGAGGGGGAGGTTAAGTGACTAGTACAGAATCCTATAGCAACTAAATAGCAGAGTCATAAATTGATCTCTGCTCCACTGGCGGCAAATTACTCTCAACTCATGGGATTTAGGATTATGCAAAGATTGGCATGTTGAGGACAGTGAAATTTCACTATAGTTTAGTTTACGGAAAATCCTCAGCAGGATGCAACCTCAGACCAGAGTAGTACTGAATATATTGGATGAGAGGAAAATGTACATTAAAAAAGAAAGCAAATCTTCCCTGGATTCAGGGCATCATTTATAAAGTGAGGATAATTGCACCCCTTCACAGTGGTATTGTGAGGTATTGGGCACTGATGGAAAGTACCAGCATTGTGTCTACCCCATGGAAGACAGTTAACACATTTGAGATTACTTCCTCCTTTCCCAATACCTCACAGGGTTGATGTGAAAAGGATGTGGAAAAACAAAACTGAAGGAAAAAAAAAAGTTCTGACTCAGTCTATAAGCAACCAAAGGCTGAGGGATAATCTGGCAGGCTCTGTTCCTTGAGAAAGGAGACAGTGATGCTAATAATGCTAGTGCTCACTAACCACCCCCCACCCCATGCCCACACATACCCCTGAGAGATGGCAAAGGATGTCTAGAACTGTTACTCTGCCCAGTTCTTCATTTTCTGGACAATTTACAATTCTTTTTTTCCTTACTAATTGATATTCCCTGGGAAGGGGCAGAGGGAACTGTATAGCTAGGCAAATCCTGAAGGTGGCATAGCCAATGACATTAGTTGCTCTTACTGAGTACTTATGTAGGCGTGTTAAGCACTGCCCTTGGCATGTTACGTGCATTATCTTCTGTAAACCTTATCACAACTCTAAGAAATACTAGTTTTAATTTTAATTTTATTTTATTTATTTACTTTTTAAGAGACAGGATCTCACTTTGTCACTCAGGCTAGAGTGCTGTGGCACAGTCATGGCTCGCTGTATAGCCTTGAACTCCTGGTCCCTAGTGATCCTCTCACCTCAGCCTCCTGAGTATCTAGGACTACAGGCATGTACCACCAGGCCCAGTTAATTAAAAAACAATTGTTTTTTGTAGAGATGAGGTCTCACTATGTTGCCCAGGCTGGTCTCAAACTCCTGGCCTCAAGCAATCCTCCTTCCTTGGCCTCCCAAAGTGCTGGGAGTACAAATGTGAATCATCATGCCTGGCCTATGAAATCCATTTTACAGATGAGGAGGCTAAGGTCCAAAGAAAATCAATAACTAGTAGCAGAGGCAAGCCTTAAACCCAGTTACTTTTTAACCCTTGTTTTAAATTAGTGCTTAACCAAAATGCTAGCCTGCCTCAATCAACTTACTTCAAAAAGAACTTGTATTGTTCCATTGTCATTTGTTCCTGCCTCCTCTCTCCTTCTGTTTTCTTTGCTTTATGTGGACAGCAGTATAGTGTAGTGGTTGAACACTCCATCTCTGGTGTTAGACTGCCTGGGTTCATAACCCCAGCTTTAAGCCATTCTAGGTGTTGGAGCCTCAGTTTTCTCTTTGGTATGATGCAGGTGATGATGGTAGTCATCAATTCATAGGGTTGCTGTGAGGTTTGAATAAAATACACAGAATGGACTTAAAGCTGTGCCTGGCACATATTAAGTTGTCATTGTTCTTAATATTATTTACATCCTGCCTGGCCCCAGCCATATTTCCTCCCAAGGTTTCCTCTAACTATGCTCATTTTTTCCTAAGGAGGAGATGAAGTAGATAAGAACACTGGCCACTGGCCTGCTGAGTCACCCCAAAGCAATCAATTCCAATCCTATTAATCTTTCTGTGTGATATTGGGCCAGTCTTGTTCTCTCTGGGCTCTAGAAGGCGTGACTCAGAAACAGGGTGACCACATTGTCAGCTGTGGGTGGGTAAGCAGGTAGTGAGGGAGTGAAGGCCTGTGAAAAACAGGAAATTACTCCTTTGTATAATTCCATTTATTGAGCCTCTTAAGGGCCAGGCACTTTTCTAAGAGCTTTAAATTTAAATCACATCATACCACCACGAGGAAGATGCTATTATTATCCCGACTTTTAACAGATCTGTGAAACTGAGTGCTAAAGAGGTTAAACAACTTGCTCAAGGTCATACGACTAGCATGTGATGGGGCTGAAATTCAGACCTGGCGTCCGGCTCCAGAGACCATCCTGTTGACCACTACACTTTTCTGAAGTAGCTGGGGTCTTATTGAAAAGAAAAAGTAGTATAACATGACCAAACCATCTTCTGGAAAAAAAAAAATTCCATGTTAAAAGAGGAGTCTTACCAAGGCCTACTTGAAGGTGGAGGGTGGAGGGTGAGAGGAGGGTGAGGACTGAAAAACTATCTATCGGGTACTATGCTTATTACTTGGGTGATGAAATAATCTGTACACCAAAGCCCCATGACATGCAATTTTCCTATGTAACAAGCCTGCACGTGTACCCTCTGAAACGAAAATAAAAGTTGGGAAAAAATTTAAAAGGAGCAGTCTTTTCTTTTCTATTTTTTTTTTT
>NW_016803662.1:34457-41486 GCF_001698545.2 Rhinopithecus bieti
GAGGGTGAGAGGAGGGTGAGGACTGAAAAACTATCTATCGGGTACTATGCTTATTACTTGGGTGATGAAATAATCTGTACACCAAAGCCCCATGACATGCAATTTTCCTATGTAACAAGCCTGCACGTGTACCCTCTGAAACGAAAATAAAAGTTGGGAAAAAATTTAAAAAGGAGCAGTCTTTTTCTTTTCTATTTTTTTTTTTTTAACCTAGGTGATCTGTATCTAGAGTTTGAGAAGTCTGCAAAAAGTCAGACTACTTTCCCACCCCCAATTCTAGAAAGGAAAGGACATCTCTTCGTCTGGGACAAGCCCCCCCCCCCCAATCTTACCTGTCTGGTCAGTCTCCTGCAGTGACACTGAGCCACAAATCTCTTTTGTCTCTGTTGTCATTCTCCTGTGAGCCTACCTGTAATGGAGGTGGATAATGTACCATTAATTCTGGCTGTAACTTGACATTAGTTGGCAGGTGATGATATTTTTGTGAAATGATCTGTTAGTTCTTTGAGAGGAATGGAACACCATGGAATGTGGCTCTAACCCTGGCAACTGGGATCACTGCTCAACCTGATGTGTGTGATATGAATGTTGGTCTCAGTGGTGTATATCTAGGGCTGGGTGTTGGGGGAGGAGAAGTGTGGGTAGAGACAGACTATCATAATGTTGGTTTTCTCAACACAAAAGTGTGCTTATGTTTGTATTTGTGACAGTGTGCAGAAGAATTTCCATATGTCTGTGTAACAGTGAGAGTCGTGGGTTTAAGGTGTGAATAAATGTATGTAAGTATGCAAATCTATAGGCAGCCCCTGCTAATAAGAATATGCATGACAGTGAAGTTCAGTTCTTTTGAATTCAAAGTCACTTCCTGTTTTTACCTGAGGTGATTATTTTATTCCCTTAGCCTGAAGGAGACAGGGAAGCCAGGCGGAGTCACCTCCAAGGAAACTGAGGCCCTGGTTTCCTTGGAGTCTTGCTGAGGTTGTCTTACACAAACAAAGGGAAAAAGTAAGATCTTGAAATCAGCTCTTTGCTTTCTGGCTATGGCCTCTGATTAGCAGAACCCCTTTCCTTTTTTGCCTCTCTCACCCCGGTATTACTGGCTTTCATCCTGTTTCTGGGAGGGGTATGAATCTCAGCAGTTACATGCATTTCATGCATCATTATTCACTGCATTTGAAGCTGTAGAGAGGGAAGGGTCTGGTCTGCTCCCAGTGCCGCTAAGTTTCCCTAAGGATAGGGTATATAACCCTTGGAAAGAAAAAAAATCCTGAAAGGTACAAGCTATGGAATAGAGTTAGCAAGGAAGTGTAGTCAGTAGTCAGTAGTCACCTGAGCAAGTCGCAGGGAAGAAATGTACATTCTGACGAGGCGGATTGTGGTCCTAGCTCTCACTGAACTCAATGTATATGGCTTTGGCCAAATTATTTCTCACCTGTGGGCCTCAGTTTTCCTAACCGTGAAAAAGGGGTTGGACTACATCAGTCTGTCTCAAACTTTTATTTATTTATTTTTCACTAAAATAACCCTAATGACAGAGGAAAGTGAAAATGAAATCCCCAGCATGGGTAAGGGAGAGGGGTGGATGGGGTAGCCTAAAGCAGCCTCCTGTAAACTCCAAGTGTCTTTGAGATCTTGTGTTATATCCTAAAAATGAGAGCGGTGTTTGCATTCTCCTCCATGATATAGCTATGTTTGTTTTAATATAGAAATTTTAAAAATTTCTTATACTCAAGTAAAATTGACACTCCAGAAAAGCATGCTGTGTTTATTCTGCGGCTTTGTGGACCCCTTTGGCACACTGCCATGGACCCCCAGGGGTATTCATACACCCGTTTAAAAGTTTGGGAATAGATGATTGAGATTCCTTTCCGCTCTAACACTCTGTGGCTCTAACACTCTGTGGTTCAATGACCTGGGAATACCTGTGGTGTCTTTGCTAGCTGCTCCCCAGGATGCTGAAGTTTTTTTTCTGTTTTTTGTTTTGTTTGTTTTTTTATGGCTGTGTTTGAACACTCCATTTTCTAACCATTTATACTAAAAGAATGGAAACCCCTGATGTTGTTTCTAGAAAAAGTATCTTCAATATGTCTTTGCTGAGCCCGAACTACAGGCTCAGACTTTTGCTAAGTGCCCCCGGGAGAGATCAAGAAGGATGCTTATGGGATTAATTGTGGAGTCTAAACTAGTTTACATTAAACATTAGGAGTTAAGAGTTGACTGAATCAAGTGCTAAATTGTGTGGGGTAGATTTTAACAGTGGCAGGTGGTTGAGAAGTAGGAGAATGGTGTGCTTCCTGGAAGAGGTGATACTAGATTGGAGTTTTGAGAATGAGTATGGTTCAGATAAACGGAGTGAAGGGGGAGTGGCATTCAGCTTGTAGGAGGGCATGAGTAAGGTCTGGAGGCTGTAAGGATTGTGACACACTTAAGCCTGGGCCAAAGCCTTGCTTAATGGCAAGAGGCATGGAAAGGTGAAATGGGATCTTTTCCCCCCTTGGGCATGAACTATTAGCTACTTATCAGTCCACTGNTTAATAGGAGGCTGTGACAGTGCCGAATCCCTCATTTCTTGGAACAAAACAAAACAACCTTCAAAAAGAGATTTGGGAGCTGGGTGTTGTGGCTAACGCCTGTAATCCCAGCACTTCGGGAAGCTGAGGCAGGAGGATCGCTTGAGCTCAGGAGTTTGATATCAGTCTGAGCAACATAACAAGACCTAGTCACTACAAAAAATTTTTTTAATTAGCTGAGTATGATGGTACATGCCTGTAGTCTTAGATATTTGGGAGGCTGAGGTGGGAGAATTGCTTGAGCCCACAAGGTCAAGGCTGCAGTGAGCCATGATCACACCACTGCACTCCAGTCTGGCTAACAGAGCGTGACTCTGTCTCTAAAAACAAATAAATAAAATGGGATTTGGGGGAAAGAGTACATGAAAGAAAATATTTAAATGGCCTGATACACTGTCATCCAATCTAATCTGTGATTACATGCAGATTTATTCTGTAAACCATTAAATTTCTGGTCTTTTGGGTGCATGTTATTCCCCCTACTCTAATTTATTGGTGAAAGTGCATTTCAAAAAACTCTAATTTTGGCCGGGCGTGGTGGCTCACACCTGTAATCTCAGACTTTGGGAGGTCAGGAGTTTGAGACCAGCCTGGCCAACATGGTGAAACTCCATCTCTGTTAAAAATACAAAAATTAGCTGGGAGTGATGGCGTGTGCCTGTAGTCCCAGCTACTCGGTAGGCCGAGGCAGGAGAATTGCTTGAACCCAGGAGTTGGAGGTTGCAGTGAGCCGAGTTTGTGCCACTGCACTCCAGCCTGGGCAACCCAGTGAGACTTGGTCTCAAACAAACAAACAAAAACTCTAATGTTGTCTCAGTTAAAACTGGAAAAAAAAAAAAAGAATTTTCTCCATATTGTTTAAAAATATTGGCAACAGGGTTGGCTAAGGGTGCCATTGTGTCCCTTGGCAGCTGGGGATGGTCATTCCAGAAACTCCTTAGAGTAGAATCTAGGGAGAGAGGCACACCCAAGGGGAACAGAGTTGGTGGCAAGAGGAGGTTTCAGCAACAGGCCCAGAGAAGAGTAGTTTTTAGGCCCAACAGTCAGGGACAAGGAGGCCTGGCAGCAGGCAAGAGATAGGTGCCCCTACAGGGAGACAGACAGCATCCAGGGAGTTTGGCAGCAGGCTATCCACAAGGGTCTAGGTAGGGATCTAGCATCAAGAAGAACCGGCTGCAAGTAGCAGGGACACATTACCAATTTGTTAAAAATCCAGATAAAATAAAATTATTAATATGACTAACAGAAATAAGGAAGAGACAGGAGAGAAAATAGGCAGAAATGGATGAATGCTTATTTATTCATCTGTCCTACCAGGGAGCCAACTGATAACATTTAAAATTTAAATGTGTGAATTTATTTGAAGGAATCCAATTGCTGGAGAGGATTCAGGTTGGGTAGGGATTGAAAGGATTGGCCAGGAAGCCCCCTTCTCCCCACACACCCTTTCCCATGCTGGAATAATTTGGGTACCTAGGGAACTACAGGACTTCAGATATTGAGGGAGTAAAACAGAAGCCCCTCATAGGAATTGAGTACAAGGCCGGTACCTGTACACAAGGGAAGGGACAAGAGCCCAGTTCCTGGATTGTAATTTTGAGATCAGAGCAGAGCCAGAAGCCACTTGCTTGAGCCTCAGCTGGTGAGGTATGGATGGAGTTATGCTTTTCACTGATTCAGGGCAGGATGAATCCCAGAATTTGGGTTTGGTAGAGATGGGGGAACAAACCTATAAGTGGGAGTTAGATGGCCCTAGATAGGGCATGGAACTGGAAAATCATCACAGTACTGAAACCACTTTTGCAAAAATTGTATCAGTGAGAAAATAATGGCAGAGGGGAGATCTGATCTAGCCAATGCCCCTCTTTCTTTTAACCTTCAAGCTACCAAGCTAACTTTGAGAGATATTTAACTTCTAGTTTCAATGATAATAGCCCTCTCCCAAAATCAGCCACCTTTGTCAAATTAATCAAAGACCACCAGGCTAGGAGGAGGATGAAGCCTAAATTCTGTTAAGGTGTAGACATAAACGATTGCCAGCCATTATTCTGAAGGTCACAAGATACGCAACTTCCCCAATTACTCCTTCAGATGACATCACTATTGTAGAACCTAATATTGGCATTTTGACATATCTTTTTAGGTTTTTTTTCCATGTATGATACCAGGCTTCATCTGGATCCTCTGCCAACTGCTCCCATGGCCCCACCAAGAATCTATTCAGCACATAGGAGGATCATTTTCCACGCCGCTATGATTGCACCTCCTAGCCAAATCAGCAGCAACCATCCATTGTCTAGCCACCCCCACCCTTTCCTCCTAAGTACCTTTGAAAAAAACCTCTAACCTGCGAGCCTTCAAGGAGATTGATTTCAGTAATAACTCTGTCTTCCACAGGGTGTGGCTGGCCTCGTGTCAATTAAACTCTTTTTCTACTGCAATGCCGTAAATTGGTATTGTTTGTGAAGTGAACAGAAAGAACCAGTCAGATGGTTACAATGCCACTCAGACAAGCTTGCATAGCCATACTACCACCCAAAATCTCTGCAGCAGAGTTCAGCAACACATGCTTCCTCAGTTCCCTCAGTTGAAGGAAGGACAAAACTGTGCTTTCCGGATGTTGGCATCACTGACTCTTGACTGTCTGGACCTCCCCAAGTCTAGGCCTTTCTTGATTAGCATCTCAGGCCCACAGTGGAGGATGAGGTCACCATGATGTGAGATGAGATGACAGTATCATGACTTGGCTGGCCATAAAGTAACTGCTTTTAAAGTTAAATTTTGTAATCTCATACTTTACCCAAGGGATTGTGGTAATTCAAAGCAATGACCATGAAGCTATTTGTAAAACCATGACTTTCTCCTGAACCAAGTGTGAATTTAGGGGATGGTTGAGGGAGCAGGGGAGGAACAGCTGAGAGCTAGGGGAGGCAAGCAAGACCCAGATGCCTGAGGGGTGGGACCAGCACTCATGGTTTCTCTTAACATGACAGGGGTCTCCTTTTCTGCAGATATAAAAAGCTTTGTCTTTTCAAGCACCTTGAAGATTTCCAAAGCAGAGGGTGCTTAACCTACTGACCTCAACATGGAAAAAAAATAGAAAGAGAGAAAGAAAATCCAAGCAAGAGCTGCTCAGCCTTCTAAACCATAACTGGGGCCAGCTGGCTGCTTGATGGGGCAGGATGACTTGCCCTCCAGCAAGGGTTTGGGGCTTGGCCATCCAAGAGCCTGACAGTCTTGGAATTAGATACACACCATAACTAGTGGATGTTAGGCTCTCTTGGAGTACAAGAGTGAATTCATAGAAGGTATGAAATATCAGGTAAAGAGGTGGTAAGTACTGGATGTGGAATCACACAGATCTGGGTTTTACTCCTGTTTTCATAATGATATAAAGTGGCTATATGACATTGGGCAAGTCATTTAATCCTCTCCAATTCTGCCTCTTTGGCTGTAAAACTGAAAAAATAATTGGAGCTATCTCTTAGGTGACTGTGAAACAAAAATGTAATAATATGTGAAATACAGTAGTTTCCCCCTTATCCAAGGTTTTATTTTCCATGGTTTTAGTTACTCGTGGTTAACCATGGTGCACAATGTTAAATGAAAAATTCCAGAAACAAAGGGTCAAAACCCAGAACACTAATGACAAGAAATGCTGGCAAAGATGTGGAGGAACAGGAACTCTCATTCGCTGCTGGTGGGAATGCTAAATTTCGGACACTTTGCAATACAATTTGGCAGTTTCTTAAAAAACGAAGCATAATTTTACCGTATGATTCAGTAATCGAGCTTCTTGGTTTCCACCCAAAGGAGTTGCAAACTTATAATCACACATAAATCTGCACATAGATGTTTATTAGTTTCATTCATAATTGCCAAAGCTTGGAAGTAACCAAGATGTGTCCTTCAGCATATAAACTGATAAGTAAAAGAACAAACAAATATGGAAACTGTGGTGCATGCAGACAATAGAATATCATTCAGCACAAGAAAGAAATGAATTACTGAGCCATGAAAAGACATGGAAGAAACTTAAATACATATTACTAAGTGAAGGGAGCCAATCTGAAAAGGTTATATGCTGTATGATTTCAACTAGATGACATTCTGGAAAAGACAAGATTATGGAGACAGTGAAAAGATCAGTGGTTGCCAGGGGCTGAGGGGTGGAGGTGAAGGGGTGGAGCATGGGTTATTTTGGGGGCAGTAAAACTACTCCGTATAATACTATAATAGTGGATACATGTCATTATACATTTCTTTAAACCCATGGAGTACAACACCAAAAGTAAACCCTAAAGTAAACTAGGAACCTCTAGTGAAAAAAAAAATAAATAAAAAAAAAATAAAAAAAATAAAAAAAATAAAAAAAGAAAAATTCCATAAAAAAAACAAAAGAAATAAGTTACACAAAGTTCTGAGTAGAAGAATAATATCTCATGATGTCACACTCTTT
>NW_016803662.1:43511-46278 GCF_001698545.2 Rhinopithecus bieti
AAAAAATAAATAAAAAAAAAATAAAAAAAATAAAAAAAATAAAAAAAGAAAAATTCCAGAAACAAATAATTCATAAGTTTGAAATTGTATGCCTTTTGGGGGAGCACGATGAAATCTCATGCTGTCCTACTGCATCCTGCGTGGGATGTGAATCATCTCTTTGTCCAGTGTATTCACCTTGTCTATGTCACTTAGTAGCCATCTCAGTTATCAGATTGACTGTTGCAGTATTGCAGTGCTCATGTTCAGGTTACTCTTTTACTAAAATTTCTTATTTTAATTTTTGTGGATACATAGTAAGTGTATATATTTATGAGGTACATGAGATGTTTTGATACAGGCATGCAATGTGAAATTATCACATCATGGAAAATGGGGTATACAACCCCTCATGCATTTAGCCTTTGTGTTACAAAACAACTCAGTTATACTCTTTTATTTAAACATATACAATTAAATTATTATCAACTATAGTCACCCTGTTGTGCTATCAAATGCTGTCTTATTCATTCTTTATATTTTATTTTGTACCCATTAAACATCCCTACACCTTCCCACCCCCAAGAAGTTACTCTTACTTTAATTAATAATGACCCCAAAGCACAAGAGTAGTGATGCTGGCAGTTCGGATATGCCAAAGAGAACCTGTAAACTGCTTCCTTTAAATGAAAAGGTGAAAGTTCTCAACTTAGTAAGGAAAGAAGCCAGGCGCAGTGGCTCATGCCTGTAATCCCAGCACTTTGGGAGGCTGAGGCGGGTGGATCACGAGGTCAGGAGATCGAGACCATCCTGGCTAACATGATGAAATCCCATCTCTAGCAAAAATACAAAAATTAGCTGGGTGTGATGGCATGTGTCTGTAATCCCAGCTACTCGGGAGGCTGAGTCAGGAGAATTGTTTGAACCAGGGAGTCGGAGGTGGCAGTGAGCCGAGATCGCGACACTGCACTCCAGCCTGGTGACAGAGTGAGACTCTGTCTCAAAAATAAATAAATAAAAAAAATAAGGAAAGAAAAAAAATCATATGGTGGTGTTCTAAGATCTACAGTAAGAATGAATCTTCTATCCATGAAATTGTAAAGAAGGAAAAATAAATTTGTGCTAGTTTTGCTATCATGCCTCAAACTGCGAAAGTTACAGCTACAGTGTGTGATAAGTGCTTAGTTAGGAAGCAAAAAGCATTAAATTTGTGGAAGACAACAGAAACGTACTCCTATTGATAGCATTCAGGTCCGGTACTATCTGAGGTTTCAGGCATACAATGGGGATCTTAGAACACATCCTTGCAGGTAAGAGAGGTGCTACTGTATATGATATGTAAGCTATATGGCCTACATATGTAGTCTGAAGGTTTCACAGTGAGATAGTAATACACAGTGTTATGTATGCCAGGGACCCTGTGGTTTGACATTATTGGGTCTTTTGATTCTTTTTCATTCCCATAGTTGCTCATGATAGCAAAGTTTTTGGGGAGTGGAATGAGGTAGGTGAGAGTTACTTTGCAACAGAGGAATGTTTTGTGAATGCTGCTCTGCCCTTGCCTGACTTTTCCCCTTCTATCCACTCATTATCTTTTCAAAGGATGAGAAGCAGGATGGCATGGAGCAAAAAGAGTCAGAGAAATGGGATCCTATGGTCTATGTCCCCTAGAAGTCATATGTTGAAACATATTCACTAATGTGGTAGTAGTGAGAGGTGAGGTATTTAGGAGGTAATCAAGTTATGAAGGCAGAGCCCTCATGAGTGGGACTAGCGACCTGATAAAAGAGGTTGAAGGAAACACCCTAGGATCCTCTTGCCCTACACCATGTGAGAACACAGCATTCAAGGCACCAATTTGGAAGCAGACGCTGGGCCCTCACTAGACATTGAACCTGGTGGCACCTTGATCTTGGAATTCTCAGCTTCCAAGACTGAGAAATAAGTTTCATATCTTATAGACTACCCAGTTTGTGGTATTTTGTGATAGCAGCAGGAATGGACTAAGACATAGAGCTTGAACCCCAGCTGTGTCACTTATAGGCCATGGAACCCTGGATGAGTCAGGTAACTACCCTGAGCTTTACTTTCCTTGAAGGGACTTTTTTATTTAATAATTGAAAGAGATGTGTGTAACATGCCTGGCTCTTAAATATACAGAGAGAATTTTTTTCCTATTAATGATTGTCCAGAGATTTTAAATTCTTAAAGATGTGTGGGTTAACTAAGACAGTGAAAGGCTTATCAATACTCCATGATTTCAAGGATTTGAGATGTAAATTTTTTCAAGATCTGCCTTGAGAGATTATGCCATAGAAAAGTCCTTCCCAATGTGGATTCTACAAATCCACAAGTTGTAGTTTTCCACATCCAGATATCTTGTTTGTCTATATGACAAAGACGGCTGTTTGCTACTGAATTGAGTGTTTTCCCTTCAGAATTTTTGTGGCTCTTGGGATTTTTCAGAGATTTATGGAGATTCTAACATTAGAGCTCTTTCTTTGCATTCTTAAGGTCCTGTGGTGAACTGACCTAAACTGATTTGGTTATGTACAACTATTAAGTTTAATGGGTAGGTCTCAGTAGTCACTAATAATTGGAGGAAAGCAAGGGGGTTAGCTACCTTCCCACAACCTTGCTGCCAGTTTTGAATAAAAGCAAATGTCAGACCAAAATCTGCCACACATATAAACATTTATTAGCAAGAAGGCACAAAACAGCTTATAAAACCTGTTGTAGAAGCTCAATGATGTTTCAGATCTCAGGGTTTTTTTTTTTTTTTTTTTTT
>NW_016803662.1:47364-53086 GCF_001698545.2 Rhinopithecus bieti
TGACCTCGTGATCCACCCGCCTGGGCCTCCCAGAGTGCTGGGATTACAGGCGTGAGCCACCGCGCCCGGCCCGCTCTGCTTCAGTATTTTAAAGTAAATTATAGACGTCAAAACAGGTACCTCATTCTGATGATCAGGAGATCAATAGATACTGAAGAAGCAGAAAATCTTTAGGTTTTCAATATGAGTGAAAAAAGAGGAATGTGAAATCAGTACCACCAAGACTACTGGAGTATAGCCTCCTCAAGATAACTCTACTCTAAAAATCAAGCAAGAGCCTCTGGCTTTCCTAAGGCTCCTTGGCTTCTGCCATGGTTTTTCTTTCCCCAAAGGCAATTGTTGCTCAGTCTGTGGACAGTTTCTGGAATGCTAAACACTCGATGGTTGGGCTCTGCTAGGATTAATGATTTCTCACCTCTGAGGCTTCTCCTCTAGAGAGTGGTGTCTGATACGGGTGGAGCCCCCCAAATGCCAGATGTCCTGTGGTGACAACTGCTGGCAACTGATTGCTCAAGAACTAAGCTGTGCACTTTTCAACTAAAAGAAGGAGCCACGTGCTTCAGTGCAATTCAAGACTCCAAGCCATCTTTAAGGCTGGAAGAACTCTACTGAGTGAGACCTGCACCCTCTGCTTCTGCAGTTCCTTCAGTGTGCTGCAATGCCTCCTACAGGCCCTCTCAATCAATGTATTAAGTCACTGGCAAATTTCCCTAAATTAAAAGTGGGTGCAAGATGAAAAGGAGCAAGCTACTGAAACATGTAACAACTTGGATGACCCTCAAGGGAATCATGCTGAGGAAAAACAGCCAATCCCCAAAGGTTGCTATGATGTATTATTCCACTTCTATGACATTCTTGAAATGACAAAATTACAAAGACAGAGAACAGATTAGTGGTTGTCAGGGATTAGGGAAGAGAAGAGAAGTGAGGCAGGTGTGGTTATATTTAATATATATATTTAATATATATTATAATAGGTCAACATAAAGGATCCCTGTGGTGACAAAACTTTTCAGCATCTTTACCGTAGTGGTGGATACATGAACCTACACAGGTGATAAAATAGCATAGAATGAAACACGTGAAACACACATGCACACACACGCATGCACAATAATAAGTACAAGTAAAACTGGATAATTTGTTGCAAGATGGATGAGTTATATCAATATCCTGGTTGTGATAGTATACCACAGTTTTGCAAGATGTTACCATTGGGAGAAACTAAAGTAACAAGAGATCTCTCTGCATTATTTCTTACAGGTTATCAAATAAGATCTCAAAATAAACATTTTAGGCTGGGCGCGGTGGCTCACGGCTGTAATCCCAGTACTTTGGGAGGCCCAGGCGGGCGGATCACTTGAGGTGAGGAGTTCCAGACCAGCCTGACCACCATGGTGAAACCCCGTCTCTACTAAAAATACGAAAACATTAGCTGGGCATGGTGGAGCACGCCTGTTGTCCCAGCTACTCAGGAGGCTGAGGCAGGAGAGTCCCTTGAACCTGGGAGGCAGAGGTTGCAGTGAGCCGATATAGTGCCACTGCACTCCAGTCTGGGCGACAGAGTGAGACTGTCTCAAAAAAATTTTTTTTAAATTAAAAATAGGTGATTATCGTGATGATTACAGAACCCTATATGTATACTAAAAAATATTGAATTTTACACTTGTAAATGGGTGAATTGTGTGGCATGTAAAGTATATTTCAATAAAGCTGTTTATAAAAAGTGAGTACAAATATCTTCAGAGAGGCTAAGGAATCAGGGTGAATTCCTGACCCATAAAGGACAACCCTGGAAGTAGAATTGTTCTTTTGTTCAAGAGGACTACAATCCCCTGCCTTCCTCAACCTTTCCCTTTTCCCATTCTGAGCCAATCCTAAATGAGGTATGAGACAATTCAGCTGCTTCAGTCCACTGGTGACAGGAGTGAGCCACAAGAAAGACTCAGGTGCCTTGCAACCCTCAAGTTGCAGCCCTTTTCTCTTCCCCACTGCATGACCCAGTTCACCTGCCTGAGTGAGTGTCTTCTCTCTGCTTGAACTAAGGTCTATTTGACTGGGGTCCTGGTTCCTGGCCTAGCTCTTGCTAAGCTCCTCCTCTGGAGGCTGAGTGCTTTTCCCTGTCCTCCCCTGCCACCTCTGGGCTGGTTAGTTATGATGCACAGGTGGCCATACTCAGCCATTTCTGACAAGAGGGCTGGGTTTACCTCGCCTGGGCTTAAGGAGGTTTTTTGTTTTTAGGAAGGAGGCTTAGCTTAGCCGTCACCATCATAACCCATCAAATGGTCAGGCAGCTAACAATGTGCTAACGCAGATAGGTAGACAAGATTGGCCAATGATATTTGCCAACTTTCTCATCGCTCAGCAAGTTGCTCCATGTTTGACAACAGGAGTCAGTCTTGCTGTATTATTATTATTATTATTGAGACAGGGTCTCACTCAGTCACCCAGGTTGGAGTACAGTAGCACGATCTTGGCTCACTGCAACCTCTGCCCCCTGGGGTCAAGCAATCTTTCCACCTCAGCCTCCTCAGCAGCTGAGACTATAGGTGCATGCAACCATGCCTGGCAAATTTGCTGTATTATTAAAAAGACAAAATCTCAGGACATTGATTCGCTGTCTACGTCTGTATTCAACTGTCACTTCTGCTGTTATCAGTATTTCTGTCTCTCATAATTTGCTGTTTCTCATTTTCTGTGGCTACAGAAACAATAAACACACTCGTAAGGATTTAGTCTGAAAAAAAGAAATTGGTTCTGAGGAAGATTCTTTTATGAGTAAAGCTGGCAAACTTTATTGTATGTGTGCTGACATCTTTTTGACTTCCTGGAGGACCACTCCCCTTATTTTCCCTTCTTACTTCTTTATTCTCAGTTTTGTTCCAGATGTGTGAGATTGCCAGAGAAGTGACCTCTGGATGATGAGGTGTTAGCTGGGTTCTGGAGAGTGGCTCTTACCTTGCTTCAACAGTTTTCTTGTTGGCTCAGGCCTCCTTCTCCTTTAGGGCCAGCGAAGACCACTGCTCTAGGTTAAAGACAGGACGTGGGAGATGGGAGTTGAGTAGCAGAGGTGTAGACATAGTCTTAGCCCAGTCTAGGAGACATTGAGAAGAGGCCAGTGGTGGATGGTGGGGGCAGGAAATGTGACATTTTCCTCTTTGAGTATAATGAGACCATTTGGAATAGATATTTTTCTGCCAAACTAGCTGCTTAAGCCCCCTGGGGAATGGCAGAGGGAACTAACATCTGCGAAATATACAGCTCAAACAGCATATAGACTGGGCTGGCCCAGCAATTCCTTCAAAACATTTGAAGTCCAGAGACTCCAGAACCTGGGCCAGGTACCTGGGGAGAAAAGAAGGGTAGGCCCAAGGGAGACTAATGAGACAGAGAGAGACTGTGTGTGTGTGTGTGTGTGTCTGAGACAGGGCAGAAAGTCGGGGTCGGAGGGAGAGAGGAGAGAGGGAACCAACTTGTACTGTAACTTATGGCCACAACGCATCCTGGTATGGCATGTTGTTTTTCAGACATTCACTCAGCCATCTTTTTTTTTTTTTCTTTCAAATATTTTCCTCACTTTTTCTCTCCCACTTCTTCCTCTCCTTCCCTTCCCTCCTCCAGGATAGTGGAGAACATCTGGGAAGATGGAGTGGCCCATTGCTGGAGCAGTATCTTTGAAAACAGAGGAAACCATCATCTTGCTGCCCCTCCTGTTTTGCAATTCTAACATCCATTCAGGACCTGTTTGTGTGTCTCTCCTTCCCGTTCATTTTAGTAGGCTGAATAAAAGCACATGAACTGCAACTCTCTCCTCTGATAACCCTGTTTCTCTGTGTTTTTCCCTGAGTCACTGGGGAGAATCACACATCTTTTTGGATAGAGCACTTGGCTGGAGGTGGAGGACCTGGCTCATGTTCCTAAGCTCTACTATATACTTTTGATGTGACCTTGGGCAAGTTCCTGTCCTCTTTGGGGCCTTAGCTTCTTTTTCAATAAGTATGATAAAAGAAAGGGAAAACTTTTGGAGCTGGCACTCAAAAGTGATGTTAATTAGAATACTTGGCCTTCTGAGATCTTCCTAGCCCTTGCCAACCCCACTTCTTACCTCTGTTCGTCCCAGGCATCAGTTAGTTAACCGAAAAGCCACACCCAAGAATATGGTCCCAGTAGAGGAATAGAGTTATTTTTTCACTTCTTAGTGTAAAAGATATAATCACAAAGACTCCTCAAGTAAGAAGAGGGCAGGAGTAAGGTTCTGGAAGTATAGGCATTTTGTGGATAAAGGCAAATACTTATGCCTGTGAACTTTCCCGACCCCTTCCATTCAAAGGTTCAGGATGAAGTGTTTGAATTGCTGTTAAACAGGGAATCTGGCCCAGAAGCAGCCCATTTCCCAAGTGGTAGTTGGGCGTGGGGAAACTGTTGGTCTGCATAGGATGTACAGCTGGCTATACTGGGTGGGGATCTGTGGGCCCAATCCTCCTTCCCTTATGACTGGGCACCTAGCAGCAGGGTTGTGAGTCCGCTTTGTCTTGTTCAACTGTGAAAGTAGCAAGAATGGGAGCCTCTGCAAGGGCCTGCAGCTGCCTTCCAAGGAATTTCAGTGATATCTGTGAGTACAGAGGCTGAGTCATATTTTGGGAGAGGATTGTGTTTTTATACCCGCAATGCAGGGTGTTGCCATAATATTAATCATTATTATGGTTAAAAACAAATAAACTCATCCTGCAGTTATGACAAATCTGTGTCTTGGCTCTTTCTTGCCCTTACATTGTCTTTCTTTTAGCTTCTGCCTTAAGGAACCAGAGTTTAACCCCATATAGCTAGAATAAGCAACTGTCTTTCTAACATCATTTCAGGAATATATGTTAAGTCTCTAATTTTTAAACATCTTCCACATTTATGTACTAAGACCATCCTGTCAAAATGCAAATGCTGCTTAAGCTTCATTAGTTACTTTGATCTTAATATTAATGGGCCATTAATATTGTTTCCTGAGAGAAGGAGATTGGGTGAAAGGAGAGACCACAAGGGTCCTGGACATCTGAGCAGGGAGGGAGAGGCCACAGAAAGGATATAGGGGCACCAAAGAGAAATCACCAACTTGTCAATTTTTCCATGGACCAGTTGTAGACAAAGGTCATGGCTACAGCAGCAGGGGGTCTGTGATTGTGGAGAAAGGTACGGAGGGAGGAGTAAAAGGAAGATTGACTGAAGTTTGAGAAGCCATTCCCTCAGCGTGGGCCTCAGGTTCCGGCTCTAGAGCAATCGACTCTGACCTTACGAAAGGAGAAAGATGCCTGCTTGTGTGTGTGGGCCATTTCAGGTGGATCCCATGGGCCTTGGACAGTTTCTGTGGGTCAGGCCTTGGCTTCAGGGCCTTGAGTTCCTACAAAGTTGACAGAGGCTGAACCAGCTGGGGAACTGCTAGGTATCTGGCAGGAGTGGGAAGAGCCATTAAGACTCCGGCTCCCACTTGATCATGGTGGATAAGCTTTTTGATGTGCTGCTGAATCCGGTTTGCCAGTATTTTATTGAGGATTTTTGCATCAATGTTCATCAGGGATATTGGTCTAAAATTCTCTTTTTTTGTTGTGTCTCTGCCAGGCTTTGGTATCAGGATGATGTTGGCCTCATAAAATGAGTTAGGGAGGATTCCCTCTTTTTCTATTGATTGGAATAGTTTCAGAAGGAATGGTACCAGCTCCTCCTTGTACCTCTG
>NW_016803662.1:54896-61163 GCF_001698545.2 Rhinopithecus bieti
AAAAAAAAAAAAAAAAAGAGACTCGGGCTCAGTGAGAGACCTGAACACTGGGGCAAAGTGTGCCTTCAGAATGTAGCCCACTCTGTCAGCCTAGGTCCCCAACCTCATCTTAACTAGTGACCAAGAAATGCACTTTGCTCTTTTCTGGACCCCATTCTATCTTGACCAAATCAGAAAACAGGCTCATTGCTGCCCTACATATCTTTTACCTGGGCTTCGATGAAAGCAGATAAGCCAAGGTGGAGAGTCCCCAGTTATGGTCTCAGCAACCATCTTTCTGTCATTTTCTCTACCACTTTCCTGCATGTACCATCATTTGGGTTGTGGCAAAAATGGCATCTCCTAAGAGACTGTCTCTCACTTTCCTAGTTAGATAGCTTCTCCCACCTCCAACCATATCACTTCACTCTGGTTATTGTCTTCATAACTATTGTCTTCATAGCCCCTAACACCATCTCAAATTGTCATTTGGTTTGTTTTGTTGTTCATTATCTCTCCCATCTCCCTGTCCCATGCTGTGTGTGATTCACGAAGCAGGGGCTGACCGCATTTTGGTCCCCCAGTCTATCCCCTAAATCTGGCAGAATTGGGTAGGCCTCTTCTCTGCTCTGTCTCCTGAATACAACCTACATGTCCTCACTTTGTACCTTTGCTCAAAGTATTTTTCCTCTTTGGAATGTGCTCTTCCCTGTCCACTGAATCCTTCTTGTCCTGCAAGGCTGGATTTAAATCCCACCCCCTCCAGAAAGGCCTCCCTGATTACCTCAACTAACAGAGAGCTTTTCCTTCTCTGACTGCTACAGCCTTGACTATCTTTGCTACATATTTTGCTATTTTTTTTTTTACTGTCTTATAGTCCTTTCCAATTTTTTCCCTTGCATTTGTCTTTTCTCTCCAGATTGATTGTGTCCACAATACTTTTGTGCTTCTGATGAGGTCTAGCTCTTCTGTCTCACCTCAAGATAAAAATGGGGTTGTGGCCGGGTGCAGTGGCTCACACCTGTGATCTCAGCACTTTGGGAGGCCGAGGCAGGCAGATAACTTGAGGTCAGGAGTTTGAGACCAGCCTGGCCATCATGGTGAAACCTCATCTCTACCAAAAAATACAAAAAATGTCCGGGTGTGGTGGCATGAGCCTTTTGTCCCAGCTACTAGGGAGGCTGAGGTGGGAGAATCGCTTGAACCCAGGAGGGGGAAGTTGCAGTGAGCTGAGACGGCGCCACTGGACTCTGGCCTGGGTGTCTCAAAAAAAAAAAATTGAGTTTGGTTGTGTCAATTAGGTGGTACAGATGACATAGCAGGACACAGGAAATAGTTTCTCCTTGTGTAAGCCAAGGATCATGAAGCAGCTCTCATTTAAATACAGATTTCCAGGCACAATCTCTGCAGTTTCAGAATGAGTTATCTAGGGTGGGGCTCTGAAATCTGCATTTTCTTTAAAATACACAAAGTTTGAGAACCAGCAATTTAGGGAGAGCCGCTTTCATCCTGGGTCAACCACTAACCAGGTATGTGACTTTGGGAGGCTCACTTGTCCTCTCTGGGCTTCTGTTTTCTCGTATGTAGGATGAAGGGGTTGGGTAATGTGACTCCTCAATTCTAAAATTCAGCATGTTTATGTTCTGTAAACTTCTGGAAGGTAAATTCCTTGGCCTACATGTCTTAGAATCTCTACTATTCAAGCATAGTACCTTAAATGTAGCAGGTGCTTAACAAATACTGGATGAGTGAATGGATGGAATGAGTAGCTGGGAGGCAGGGGAAGGGATGCTCACAGCAATTCAGAGACAATACTGCAGTGAAGCACAGTGCAATACTGCAGTGAAGCACAGTGGGTTAGAATCCTAGTCTTTGCCAAGTTTTGTCGTCTCTTGAACTCTCCATTTCCCAATCTGTAAATTGGAGGTGTTACCTATTGCATCAGGCTGTTGCACGGCAAAATGAGATAATGTCTACAAAAAGCTTAGTACAATGTCTGACACATAGTAAATACTTAATATATTTATTTTTAATTAGGTCACCCCAATGAGGAACAAATAATTGGCTTTCAATGAGGGAGAACTTGAATTTCAACCATATTCCGGACTTCTCCTGTCTTCCCCCTTTCCCACTGGGTCGTAGAGACCCTGATTATAAGGATGGGCCTGGAATTGGCTGATCTGACAGCCAAAGCTGTAAGGACCTGACTTAGAATTTGAGAAAGATGTTCTGTTATCTTACAGCATGGTATAACTTATCCACGTACCAAGAGAAACAAATTGTCAAGGCATCATGAAGTTTATCATCAGGAGTACGGAAAGAGTACGAGGTCTGACATGAGAATATCTGGGTTCAAGTGTTAGTTCCTGCAGAAAAACTTCCGTGACCTCACTGTACCTCCACCTCCTGATTTGAGTCAGGTGTCCCTTCTCTATGTTCTCACGGTGCCGACTATTTCCTTTATCATGATATTTGCCTTTTGTTCTTACTACCTGTCACTGTCACCTACAGTAGACTAAGCTTTTTGAGAGTGGGGACAATGTCTTGACCATCTCTGTATTCTGGACAAAGGACATATTACCTGAGTGGAGCAGATGTTCAGGAAATGTTTCTAAAACTCAATTCAAATGATGAACTGATATCTTATTGAGCTCAGCAATTAACCTCTTTAGGCGCTGTAAGAGGGAGACAAGAAACACCTTCTCTGATGACTCGCCAGTGTTATTGTGAGGCTCAAGCACTTTGCCAACCAGTAAAAGAATCAATGTTATTGCCTTTCAGGCCTCTTCCCCTCCACCCTGGACCCCCCACCCCCAGCCCCTAAAAACCCACACCACCCCACCCCCCGCCCACCAGCCTTGCGTGACCTTTACCTAAACCTATTTACCATCCCTTTAGGACTCTACTTTCTGTTCTGTAGACTATTTTATCAGCCAATCTGGAAAAGGAATCCATGCTAATGTGTTAATGGGTGTTAATTGGACGATATGTTTACATTTCAACAGGGAGTTTTTGAGCTTTAGGAGGAATGAGTAATGGTGGATTCCAGGTGCTTGGGCAGGGGAGAGCTGGGTTTTTGTTTTTGTTGTTGTTGTTAGGGAATCTCTTAAGCCATTTCTCAAACTGCCCTGGTAGGGGCCACCTACTTTTGTCCACATTAGACTTGTCATGCAGCACACACAGTGTGTTTGCATGCAGGAAGTGCCTGAGGCCTCTAGGACCACATTGGGGGGTTCCGTCTTGCAAGAGATCCAATAGCAGGAGGAAGCAGTCTGTAGAAATTTACCTGCTTCCTTCCTGAGTCAGGGCCTGATGAGCTCTGTTCCAGGCTTGGAGATCAAACCTGGGGCCCAGAAAAGCCATTAGCCTGGAAAGATTATTTCTGTTAATCCTCCTAAGCAGCTCCTGAGGCTTTTCACATGCTCACAGAATAGCCTGGGGCCTTTGCTGGGGTCCAGTGTTAAACTCCTTTGGAAAGAGTTGTAATTCCCGGTTAAAAGTTCCTCTGGTGCTATTAATGTTGAACAAAAATAAGTTTTGTGCCTGAAATATCAATGCCAAGGATTTTGCGTGTGTTGAGAATGAGGAGGGGAAGGTGAAGGGTTTACTGGCTGAGGCTGGTTTGAGTTTGCAGGTGTGGGCAGAGGTGGGGGTGGGAGGTGAGGGGAATGCCTGCGTGGTCTGTGGGCATGAGTGTGTATTTTAAATACATGCCCTGTATGCATATTTTGTGACTTTGTCCTGTGGCTCTTTTCTGAATTGTCTGGTGTAGGAGTTGGTTATTAAAATAAATTGTTCTTTCTTACTGCCTTATGTATAAAGCCACCGCCTAAGCTTCTCAGAACATTGTTCTTGATTGTGTTGAGGCCTGAAAAACCCAAGGCATGATAGAATGCCATTCTGGTCTCAGTGTCCTCCCATCAGAATGTGGGGTCCTCGGATAAATTTTGGGACAGTGACCTAAGAGACGTTGGACCAGTGGATCTGAACTTGCTAGAGGCTGGTGGTCTTCTGGCTGGTAGATTACCATGGGGCTTGCCTGCCATTTCTATTCCTCTGCCTCTTGCCCACATCTCCAGAGGAAGGGTAAAAGAGGGAAAGAATTGAACCTCACCTCCCTTCAGTTAGAAAATGTCTTGTTTCCCAACCTTTGTGCGGTCAGTGGCAGCCTCTGCCACCAGGTTCCCCTGTATTCCAGTCCCTGACAGGTAGTTGATGAAGCCTCCACTCATGTGTATTAGAATTGTACTCTTTCTCTGCAGTAGACTCAGATGCGCCTATTCTCTGAATGAGACCGGTTTGCTCATTCACAGAATTTTTCAGAGAATTCAGAGAACATTGTAGGTACCAGTGTTGCTCATGGGGCAAGAGGTGATTGATTGATGACTTGCTGAGCACTGCTGGCACCTGAGGTGGGGTGGAGAGCAGGCTGAGAGGTCCAGGATCTCTTTAGGATGAAAATAGAAGTTGCCAAATGAGAATCTGTAGGCTAAATTCAGCACTCACACCCTATGTGACCTGAACAATATTTTAAAACATTTTGACTTGGTTGCCCACATTTAAAAATCCAGAAAGTTGAAAATGGTAGGATGAGATAACACTGGGTAAGTTGCCTGCTTGGCAACAATTAGTTATGCTGAGCAGTGGCTGACACACTGGGGCAGGATCTGTACTCTCTGGCTTGCCACAGTCCCTCACCATTGCCTGTTGTATTATACCCTGCACGCTTTCCTTGTTTAGACTATCTGTCTGCCTCCTGTAGGCCACTTTGTGATCCCTGGACTTTCAACACTCATCCTGGTGGCATAGGCCCTAGGGGGAGATTTTGCTGTAAGGGATGGGAGACCAGCTGAGTAGCAGGGGCTGAAAAAAGCAGGAAGCCTGAGAGAGGAAGCCTGGGGTCCCCAATGGGCAGCCTGTGAAGAGGCAGAGACATCACAGCAATGAGGGAGCCTGAAATTCAGCAGCCTGTGAAGACCCAGCCAGGAAGCACTGAAGGCAGTGAACTAAGTTAGTAGGAGGATCGAGCCAGGCTGTCTCAGGCCAAGTGACCATGCCATAGTCCTCCTTAAACTCTCAATGACTTCCCATTGTTCTTAGGATAAAGAGCAAACAGCCTTACCATGGTCAATAAGGTGCTGCATGGTTTGGCCTGACGAGATTGAGCTTTATTTTGAGCTCTGTGCTCTTGGAAAAGTAGCAACAGTTAAGAAAACCCCCTACTGTTTTATGATGCTTTTGTGTTCCAAGAAGCTAACTGCAAAGGACCATCCCACCTTCATAAATGGCAAGGCAAAACCCACCTCCACCCTTTATCAGTGACTCAGATAAGATCCACCCTAAGTTTTCTCCATCTTAATGAACATTCTCCCTATTACAATAGCTCAAATAAAATCATCTCCTTGATTGTCTGTCACATTTTATTCTTCACAGTTTTGGTGCCATGACTTAGATGGAATTGAACCTCATCTTCAGATCACATCACCCAGGTAACAAGATCTGTCAGAGCCCTTTCTGCTCCTCTCCTGACTAGTGATCTGGAGACCCAATGGTGAGTCCAGTTCTTGATCCTGTGGTTTGGGCTCTTGTTTATTGGTAGATCCATAAAGATTTGATTTTGATTCTTTTTGAATACTTGCTTGATTTCTGGTGCTGGCTTGTTTTGGTTTCATGATCTGACCATTCAGTGATCTCTGTCTCTTCCAACAGAGACATATGTTAGACAAGCAGCTTCAAGGTTTATAGAGACCTTGTCTCTGTTGGGTGAAAGATGACAGTATCTGGTTTGTCAGTCTATTTATCTCTTTTGAGCTTAACTGAATTAAGAATTCCATGATCTGCTGGGCACGGTGGCTCATGCCTGTAATCCTAGCACTTTGGGAGGCTGAGGCGGGAGGATCACCTGAGGTCAGGAGTTTGAGATTAGCCTGGCCAACATGGCAAAACTCTGTCTCTACTAAAAATGCAAAAATTAGCTGGGCGTGGTGGCACATGCCTGTAGTCCCAGCTACATGAGAGGCTGAGGCAGAAGAATCGCTTGAACCCAGGAGTCAGAGGTTGCAGTGAGCCAAGATAGCACCACTGTACTCTAGCCTTGGGTGACAGAGCGAGACTTCATCTCGAAAATAAAATAAATAAAAAAGGGTGTTCAGCATTATTATACAGGAAATGCGAATCAGAACTACTACACGTGAATTCTAATGGCTAAAATGAGAAGAACTCCTAAGATTAAGTGTTGGGGAAAATATAGATAGAGCAGTTGGAACGATCATACATTTCCGGTGGGAG
>NW_016803662.1:61297-68212 GCF_001698545.2 Rhinopithecus bieti
AAAAAAAAAAAAAAAAAAAAAGCAGACCTGGAAAAGGGACCACTTTCTTTGGACTTAAAGTCATCAACCTAATATGCGAGTGAGAGATATATCCTTTCTTAAAAAAAAAAAAAAAAAAAAAAAGAATTCCATGACCATCAGGAAGAGAAGAGAACAGCTCTTCGATATGGATAAATGAGCTTTGTAATTTTATGTTTACATTTGACCCTTGGCTGAAATTTTAGAATTAAAGCTATAAGCTATCCATTTGTATGCTTATACACCATTCAGAAAGAACTTTACCTTTTATTGTGTGAGTGTGGGATATTTACCCACCTTTGGATGGTATTACCAAATTAGATTTTAAAATCTCTTACAGGAGCTTTATTTGGATTAGCTTAGAGATAAATAATTGCTGTATAAATTGAATGTTCCTACAGTTCCCAGAAATTAAGGAAATGATATTGTATTGAATACTTTAAATGTTCTTTAAAAGTATTCTTATAGAAATTAACTCAAATGTTTAAAAAATTCAAGTTCATATAAATTAGGTAAATCTGGCAGATGAGAGTAGTTCAGTATCTTTGTTTCAATGAAAATAGCTATATTTTTCTGATTTATCAGTGTTAAATATGAGTGTACATTTTTATTCTACTTAGGTATGTTCTTCCCAAATTTATAAAAATCTACTGATTAAATAAGCTGGCATTGCCTCTACTAGGTGTTTAAGATTGTGACACCAGAGCAGTGAAAATTTTGAATTGTCTGAGACATGTCCCAGCTGAAGCTGAAGGAGGTGATGCTCTGCTTTGTTTCAGTTCTCATACTCTAAACAAGAGTCCTTCTTGTGGTCTATTTAGTGCCATGTGCTTTTTATTGGTGATTTCCTTGTTTAAAATCGCCCTCAAGCATAGTGCTGAAGTGCTGTCTATGGTTCCTAAGCACAACAAGGCTGTGATGTGCCTTATGGAGAAACTACATATGTTAGACAAGCAGCTTCATTCATGCATGAGTTATAGTGCTGCTGGCTGTGAGTTCAATGTTAATGAATCAACAATATATATTAAAGTGTCTTTAAACAGAAACACACACAAAACAAGGTTACGTATTGGTTGGTTGGTAAAAATTTGTGACTAGAGGCTTGCAGAAACTTAACACTGTATTTCCCCAGGAACAATGATTCAGGATTCGCTAATTTAGTGTTTGTGATAACTTTATGGAGCGTAGTTGCTGCGAATAATGAGAATCTACTGTATTTTGGTTTTTTCTTTCATGGCATTGATCACAGGTTATAAGTATGTGTTTATTTGTGCAATTAAAAAATGTCTGCCTCCTCCACTAGAATGTAAGCCTCAGGAGGACTGGGACTAGGATTATTTCATTTGATTGAATTCCTGGTACCTGATACCCAGTGCCTAGTTCATAGCTGGTGCTTAGTAAGGAACTGTTGAATGAATAATTGAATGAATGGTTGAATGAACAAAGTATCTATTAGCTGTGTGGCACAGAGGGATACCTAAGAATGGAGCCAGACAGGTCATTACTGAGGGAGGTTGCAGGCTGTGGTAGGAGAGACCATTGGTCTACTCCTGTTTTCCATTACAGTATCTCTTGTCCTACAGTGTTGGCTATATTTAATGTATAATGGGAGGATTTCCCATTGAGAGTAAGATGTGTTTCAGATACCAAATACTACCTTCCTTTAAGTAGTTAGTGTCCTTTCATTGTGCTTCCAGTGAAAACAAGCAAAACCAGCTCCTGCAACCTGGTGGCTGCAAATATCAGACAGATTTAGAAAGGGGCATTGGGTTTTCTTCTCCCTTCCTATTGGTGGCCCCAAGCTACCTCTCAGATATGGCTACAACTCCTTTTGGGGTTTATATCTGTCAACATATCCCAGGCAGAAGGCCTGGGACGCATCTTTATATGATGTTTATTGAAATTAAATCACTCAGGCCTTTTTAGGTATCCTGACATAACATGGCTAGATGGATACTTATTCATTTAGTAACCCCAGATTGTGGGTGATGGAACATAATCCACCCATCAGAAAGCCATCTTGAGGAGCCAGACTGTTGGATCTTTGTGGAAAGGATGTCAAAGTAAATCCAGGGCCAAGCCAGGGGGCAGACAGAAAAGGCTTTTATTGAATCTAGTAAAGAGATGTTTGAAAGCTGACCTTATGTATAGGCAGAAATGGTAAGTAACCTATTCACCCATGTGGAATGATCTGAGGGGCATCAAGAATGGTCCTTACACTCCTGTTCCTTAATGAGATCTTTTTACATGCAAACTATGCTCTTGATTATTCTCTTCTCCTGGATAGAACTTCCTTTTTTTTCTTTCAGCCTTGTTGAATTTCACCTATACTTCAAAGCCCAGCGTCTCTAAGAAGTATCTCTGGACATTAGGTCTTAGTGACCTTTCTGAACCCCATTGACTGACTGTCTAGGCACCCTTGGTCTTCTTTGCACACTGCCTTTATCAGTGATCCAATGAACATTATATGGCTCTGTTGATATGCTTCTTGAAGTATGCTATATGAATTTAGAGGACAGGGACAATGTCCAGTATTTTCTTTGTATTGCTAATATTTCTTTTCACAATCTTCTACACACTTTGGGTCTTGATAAATATTTGTTTAATAAATGAAGTCAGCCAATTAACTTTTATGAAACCTTCTCTGACCACCTTACCTGGAAAGGACCTCAGAGCACCATATTACCCTTAGAGCTGACTATATCCCAGAGACAAGTCTGGGTAAAGAAAGTTTGGGTGGTAAGATCTGATACAAATATTGTCATTAGCTGGGTCTTGCCATCTCCACTGACCAAGAAAGAGTAGTTTTTGGCACTCAGGGCCAGTCCAAACACATTTGAAATGCAGGTGGAGATAGTCTTTAATATCCTAGATTCCCTTTTTGATTCTTTGTCCCCCTCATAATTCAGTACCCTCTTGCCCATGATCCCTGTACCCCCAACCCTATCCAGCCAGCTCAATTCTCTTTAGCTGTGTCTACACAGTCAAAATAGCTGCAGGCTGCTATCTTTTCCCTCCTCAGGTTTTCTCCAGTCCAGATTTAGTTTCTTTTATCTGGCTTCATCAGTCACTGGCTGATTCTCCAGGGTCATATTTCTTTATTTTTTTGAGACAGAACTTCGCTCTTGTTGCCCAAGCTGGAGTTCAATGGTGCGATCTCGGCTCACTGCAACCTCCGCGTCCCGGGTTCAAGAGATTCCCCTGCTTCAGTCTCCCAAGTAGCTGGGATTACAAGCACGGGCCACCATGCCTGCCTAATTTTTTTGTGTTTTTAGTAGAAACGGGGTTTCACCATGTTAGCCAGGCTGGTCTCGAGCTCCTGACCTCAGGTGATCTGCCCGCCTCGGCCTCCCAAAGTGCTGGGATTACAGACATGAGCCACCGCACCTGGCCTAAGATCATATTTCAAGATCTTCTCTAGGCTTCCCAATCTACCCAGCTCTGAGTATTTTTTTCCTAATGACTAGTTCCTTGGATAGAAGGTCAGATCTCTCTTGTGCCCCAGTTAGACCTTGGGACTGTCCAGGCAGCCCCAAAATAAACTCTGCAACTGACCACAGCTTAAGGCCAACTGTTGGCTCATTGGTCAAATATCTCTTGGCCCTGATGTTCTTCAGCTTCCTCTTACCTCAGAAACATTTGTTTTTTAGATTGATTTTTCCCAATTACATTATTTATTTTGTGACTATCCAAGTGGAATCTCTTTGGCTATTTCCTGTGCATATTCAGATGCTTGCGCTGTCTGCATACAGCCTATGTCTCTGTTTCTCTACCTTTCTCTCCATGTCCCTCTCTGCTGAGTCTTCTCTGTTTGTGAGAGCAAATTACTCTTACCCAGACTATTCTGGGCAGTGTTTCTAGAACTGTGATGGGAACTGGGTTCAAAAGTCCCCTTTCAAAAGTTCCAGGCAAGGGGAGAAATGGAGCATTGCTTTTAGGGCTATTAAGCAAAAAACCTTCATGATTTATCTGAGACCTCTTTGGGCAGGGCCTGGACATTGTGGTGCCTGGTCTCTGGCATTCCTCCCTTGCTCTATTTTTTACCCCATTCTCTCTTTATAACTAAAATAAACTTATTTCCTCATTTTCAGTCAATTTCCAACACTGTAGGTTAAACTTTCTCAACCTCAGCACTCTTGACATTTTGGGCCAGATAGTATTTTGGGGTGTGTATGTTGGGTGTGGTGGTAATGGTGGTGCTGTTTTGTGCACTGTGAGATGTTTAGTAGCATCTCTGCCCTTTACCCACTAGATGCCAGTAGCATCCCCTGACCCAGATGCAGCTTCTTACCCAATTTTGACAACTTAAATGTTTCCAGACATTGCCAAATGTTCCCTGGGGGGCAAAATTATCCAAGGTTGAGAACCACTTCTCTAGATTCACTCTGCTTTAGTCCCCAGTCCCTGCTCTTTCCCCAGCCTCACTGGACATCTCCACTGACTTGGCTAACAAAATTGTTATGAAGTGAAGGGAACTCTGGGCTTAAGATACTTGGTTTTCATTGCTGGCTCCACCTCTTACTAGCTATGTGATCCTGGACAAGTTCCTTAACTCTCAGTTTCCTTATCTATAAAATGGAGAGAATAATACTCTCACAGTACAGAGATTTTGTGAGGGTTAAATGTCTCTCCTCTTGACATTATTATTCCTAGCCATTGCTGTTATTATTTGTGGTTTTATAAAGTAAGATGACAGTGAATGGAGCAAGGGGTAGAGTTGGCAGATTTCAAGAGTGCTACAACTCAGTGGCGTAGAAGAAAAAAGCCACATGCCTGGAAGGAAGAAAAACAGAAGTATTGGTTTCCAAACTTAGTTAAGCATCGGAATCAGCTGGAGGCATTTTTTGGAAGGACAGAGTCCTGAGGCATACACTAGGTGTCCTGAATGCCAGTATTTGGGTGTGGGACATAGAATCTGTACCAAACAAGCTCTCTAGTAGATTCTGATGACAAGCCATGATAGTCAGTGATTGTATGGTATGTCTATTTATACCATAGCAGTGTTAGACACATTGGGATTGTATCTTCTGAGCATAGTCTTAGCACATTTGCAGGTTTTTAAAAATTATTATTTTTATTTTTTGAGATTGGAGTTGAAGAATGTCACCTTGATTTAAGGGAATAAAGCAGCTTCTGTAGGCACATTTACTCTTAAAAGGAACGATGAAGGAGGCAGCTCTTTGAAGCCTCGATCAGCAGTTGCTTCATTTCACTAATTAAAGAGCATGAAACTCTATGGATTCAGACCAGGGTGACTGAATGAATGTCTAGGGGTATAAAGGGTGGAGGAATTTGTTTCTTTTGGGCTCAAGGATCAACTCTTACTGGTGTAGGAACTCCTAGAGACAATTCATGGATTTATGTGTATGTGGGGTTAAGAGAGGAAGGCAGAGATGTAACTCTGGCTGGTTGGCTGGCTGGCCTGGTTCTCTTAGGAACAATTGTGGGGAAGGTGGGATTTGCTAGAGTAATAACAATGATACCTAATACTGTTTTGAGTGTTTTCTATGTGCAGGCACCATTCTAAGTGTTTACGTGTATTAATCCTCCCCTAAACCTTTTGAAGAAGGTACTATTATTATCCCTGTATTATAAATGAGAAAACTGAGGCCCAGAGAAACTAGAGTTAATGATATGCCTGCTAAAGTAGTTAGGGGGAAGTGTACTGATGTCTACAGCTTACTATGCAATAGAACAAAAAAAGAATGGTTTGATGAATGGATAGATGGTGATATATGTTTTTACATATGATAAAGAAATATAGTAAAATATTAATGGTAGAATCTAGTGGTTGGTATATGCGTGTTCTCTGTAAAATTTTTTAAACTTTGGTATATGTTTGAAAAATTTTATAGTAAAATGTTGGAAAATAAGTGAATTGCTCAAGATCACACAGCTAGTAATGGGTAGAGCTAGGATTCTAATCCAGGTAGTCTGGCTCCAAAGTATGTGTTTTAATCACTATACTATATTGCTTCTCAGAAGCTTTGGTTTTCCAAGTGTTTAAAGTGAATTCGATTTTTGAAACAGATTGCTCTCTTAAGTTAATTGCTTTTTATAAGCTTTGCTATAGAAGCTATGAGACAGTGTAACACAGTCTCTGCCACAAGGAACTCAGGGTCTTGTTGGGGAGAAAAGATACACACATTTGAATCATTCTGAGAGGGGTAAAATAAGGGGCAGAGCTCTGGAAGCAGGCTGGTGGGAACTTAATTGAAGGCATGGGTTTGGGCACTGGCATTCTCCTCAAAGTTTGGAGGAAAGGAGGAGAATGAGAGCAAGGGTGTAGAGTTTAAGATATTTGAGGTAGGATAGAGAGAGTTTGGGTCCAATAAGACTATCTAGCAGGTATAGCAGGAGGTGAGATCATCTGCCAAGAAAGAATGAGTGGAAGTCAGGGTATTAAGGAAAGTGGACAAGAATTGAAACCATTGCTTTGGGGAGTGAATATGAGATAATTAGAAATTATGTTGGGTGATAGGCAGTTCCCAGTTGGGTTCAGAGGACAAGTATTTACAATGGTTACATATTCTTTAATCAAATTCTTTGTAGCCTATACAAAACAGAACAGGACAAGGCAGGAAGCAGGACAGGCTCAGAAGAAGACAGGAAAAAGACCAAGGAGCCTTAGGTGACTTTCACAAGAGAGTGATAGGGAGGACAGAAAGCTCAGCTTTCTCTGTCTTTGAAAGTCCTGGGTTAACTTTTCTGTTCATTTAAGAATTTGACTATCCTCTTTATCCTGTCACCAGCTCTGGCTACCTTATCTCTCAGGTCTTAGTTCTCTGCTGTCTAGACTTTACCCTCAAGGCTTGATTGAAACCACCCTCTCAAAGGTCACCAAATCAAATGGCCTTCGTTCTGTTCTTATTTCCTTGACCACTTTTCTCTGTACTC
>NW_016803662.1:71879-76184 GCF_001698545.2 Rhinopithecus bieti
ACACAACTACATGGAAACTGAACAATCTGCTCCTGAATGACTACTGGGTAAATAATGAAAATAAGGCAGAAATAAATAAGCTCTTTGAAACCAATGAGAACAAAGACACAATGTACCAGAATATCTGGGACACAGCTAAAGCAGTGTTTAGAGGGATATTTATACCACTAAATGCCCACAAGAGAAAGTGGGAAAGATCTAAAATCAACACCCTAACATCACAATTAAAAGAACTAGAGAAGCAAGAGCAAACAAATACAAAAGCTAGTATAAGACAATAAATAACTAAGATCAGAGCATAACTGAAGGAGATAGAGACAGGAAAAATTCTTGGAAAAAAAAAATCAACGAATCCAGGAGCTGGTTTTTTGAAAAGATTAACAAATAGGTAGACCACTAGCCAGACTAATAAAGAAGAAAATAGAGAAGAATCAAATGGACACAATAAAGAAGGATAAAGGGGAGATCACCACTATCCCACAGAAATACAAACTACCATCAGAGAATACTATAAACACCTCTATGCAAATAAACTAGAAAGCGTAGGAGAAATGGATAAATTCCTGGACACATACACTCTCCCAAGACTAAACCAGGAAAAGTCAAATTACTGAATAGACCAATAACATGTTCTGAAATTGAGGCAATAATTAATAGCCTACCTACCAAAAAACGCCCAGGACTAGACGGATTCACAGCCAAATTCTACCAGAGGTACAAAGAGGAGCTGGTACCATTCTTTCTGAAACTATTCCAAATAATAGAAAAGAAGGACTCCTCCCTAACTCATTTGATGAGGCTAGCATCATCCTGATACCAAAACCAGGCAGAGACACAACAAATAAAGAAAATTTCAGGCCAATATCCCTGATGACTATCAATGTGAAAATCCTCTGTAAAATACCAGCAAACTTAATCCAGCAGCACATCACAAAGCTTATCCACGACGATCAAGTTGGCTCCCTGCCTGGGATGCAAGGCTGGTTCAACATACACAAATCAACAAACACAATCCAGTACATAAACGTAACCAAAGACAAATACCACGTGATTATCTCAATAGATGCAGAAAAGACCTTTGATAAAATTCAATATCACTTCATGCTAAAACTCAATAAACTAGGTATTGATGGAACGTATCTCAAAATAATAAGAGCTATTTATGACAAACCCACAGCCAATATCATACTGAATGGGCAAAAGCTGCTAGCATTCCCTTTGACAACCAGCACAAGACAAACATGCCCTCTCTCACCACTCCTATTCAACATAGTATTGGAAGTTCTGGCCAGGGCAATCAGGCAAGAGAAGGAAAATCAGGCAAGAGAAGGAAATAAAGAGTATTCAAATAGGAAGAGAGGAAGTCAGATTGCCTCTGTTTGCAGATGACATGATTGTATATTTAGAAAACCCCATTGTCTCAGCCCAAAAGCTCCTTAAGCTGAAAAGCAATTTCAGCAAAGTCTCAGGATACAAAATCTATGTGCAAAAATCACAAGCATTCCTATACACCAATAACAGACAAACAGAGGCAAATCATGAGTGCACTCCCATTCACAATTGCTACAAAGTGAATAAAATACCTAAGAATACGACTTACAAGGGATGTGAAGGATCTCTTCGAGCAGAACTACAAACCACAGCTCAAGGAAACNCATTTACAGACAAGCAAATGCTGAGAGATTTTGTCAACACCAGGCATTCCCTACAAGAACTCCTGAAGGAAGCACTAAATATGGAAAGGTAAAACCAGTTTTTGCAACCACTGCAAAAGCATACCAAATTGTAAACAACATTGACACTATAAAGAAACTGCATAGACTAATGGGCAAAATAACCAGATAGCATCATAATGACAAGATCAAATTCACATATAACAATATTAGTCTTAAATGTAAATGGGCTAAATGTCCATTTAAAAGACAGAGACTGACAAAGTGGATAAAGAGTCAAGACCCATTGGTAAGATGTATTCAGGAGACCCATCTTATGTGCAAAGACACACATAGGCTCAAAATAAAGGGATAGAGGAATATTTACCAAGCAAATGGGAAGAAGAAAAAAAGCAAGGGTTGCAATTCTAGTCTCTGATAAAACAGACTTTAAACCAACAAAGATCAAAACAGACAAAGAAGGGCATTACATAATGGTTGAGGGATCAATGAAACACAAAAAGCTAAGTATCCTAAATATATACACCCAATGCAGGAGCACCTAGATTCAGAAAGCAAGTCCTTAAGAGACCTACAGAGAGACTTAGACTCCCACACAAAAATAGTGGGAGACTTTAACACCCAACTGTCAATATTAGATAGATCAACGAGACAGAAAATTAACAAGGATATTCAGGACTTCAACTCAGCTTTGGGCCAACCAGACCTAATAGACATCTACAGGACTCTCCACCCAAAATCAACAGAATATACATTCTTCTCAGCACGTCATCACACTTATTCTAAAATTGACCACATAATTGGAAATAAAACACTCATCAACAAATGCGAAAGAATGGAAATTATAACAAACAGTCTTTCAGACCACAGTGCAATCAAATTGGAACTCAGGATTAAAAAACTCGCTCAAAACCACACAACTACATGGAAACTGAACAATCTGCTCCTGAATGACTACTGGGTAAATAATGAAAATAAGGCAGAAATAAATAAGCTCTTTGAAACCAATGAGAACAAAGACACAATGTACCAGAATATCTGGGACACAGCTAAAGCAGTGTTTAGAGGGATATTTATACCACTAAATGCCCACAAGAGAAAGTGGGAAAGATCTAAAATCAACACCCTAACATCACAATTAAAAGAACTAGAGAAGCAAGAGCAAACAAATACAAAAGCTAGTATAAGACAATAAATAACTAAGATCAGAGCATAACTGAAGGAGATAGAGACAGGAAAAATTCTTGGAAAAAAAAAATCAACGAATCCAGGAGCTGGTTTTTTGAAAAGATTAACAAATAGGTAGACCACTAGCCAGACTAATAAAGAAGAAAATAGAGAAGAATCAAATGGACACAATAAAGAAGGATAAAGGGGAGATCACCACTATCCCACAGAAATACAAACTACCATCAGAGAATACTATAAACACCTCTATGCAAATAAACTAGAAAGCGTAGGAGAAATGGATAAATTCCTGGACACATACACTCTCCCAAGACTAAACCAGGAAAAAGTCAAATTACTGAATAGACCAATAACATGTTCTGAAATTGAGGCAATAATTAATAGCCTACCTACCAAAAAACGCCCAGGACTAGACGGATTCACAGCCAAATTCTACCAGAGGTACAAAGAGGAGCTGGTACCATTCTTTCTGAAACTATTCCAAATAATAGAAAAAGAAGGACTCCTCCCTAACTCATTTGATGAGGCTAGCATCATCCTGATACCAAAACCAGGCAGAGACACAACAAATAAAGAAAATTTCAGGCCAATATCCCTGATGACTATCAATGTGAAAATCCTCTGTAAAATACCAGCAAACTTAATCCAGCAGCACATCACAAAGCTTATCCACGACGATCAAGTTGGCTCCCTGCCTGGGATGCAAGGCTGGTTCAACATACACAAATCAACAAACACAATCCAGTACATAAACGTAACCAAAGACAAATACCACGTGATTATCTCAATAGATGCAGAAAAGACCTTTGATAAAATTCAATATCACTTCATGCTAAAAACTCAATAAACTAGGTATTGATGGAACGTATCTCAAAATAATAAGAGCTATTTATGACAAACCCACAGCCAATATCATACTGAATGGGCAAAAGCTGCTAGCATTCCCTTTGACAACCAGCACAAGACAAACATGCCCTCTCTCACCACTCCTATTCAACATAGTATTGGAAGTTCTGGCCAGGGCAATCAGGCAAGAGAAGGAAAATCAGGCAAGAGAAGGAAATAAAGAGTATTCAAATAGGAAGAGAGGAAGTCAGATTGCCTCTGTTTGCAGATGACATGATTGTATATTTAGAAAACCCCATTGTCTCAGCCCAAAATCTCCTTAAGCTGATAAGCAACTTCAGCAAAGTCTCAGGATACAAAATCTATGTGCAAAAATCACAAGCATTCCTATACAGCAATAACAGACAAACAGAGGCAAATCATGAGTGCACTCCCATTCACAATTGCTACAAAGTGAATAAAATACCTAAGAATACGACTTACAAGGGATGTGAAGGATCTCTTCGAGCAGAACTACAAACCACAGCTCAAGGAAACAAGAGTGGACACAAACAACTGGAAAAACATTCCATGCTCATGGATAGGAAGAATCAATATC
>NW_016803662.1:76919-83920 GCF_001698545.2 Rhinopithecus bieti
CCATCTGACAAAGGGCTAATTTCCAGAATCTACAAGGAACTTAAACATATTTACAAGAAAAAAACAAAAACCACATCAAAAAGTGGGTGTAGGATATGAACAAACACTTCTCAAAAGAAGAAATTTATGTGGCCAACAAATATATGAAAAAAAGCTCATCATCGCTGATCATTAGAGAAATGCAAATCAAAACCACAATGAGATACCATCTCACTCCAGTTAGAATGGTGATCATTAAAAAGTCAGGAAACAATAGATGCTGGAGAGGATGTGGAGAAATAGGAATGCTTTACACTGTTGGTGGGAGTATAAATTAGTTCAATCATGTGGAAGACAGTGTGGTGATTCCTCAAGGATCTAGAACCAGAAAAACCATTTGATCCAGCAATTCCATTGTTGGGTATATACCCAAAGGATTATAAATCATTCTACTATAAAGACACATGTACACATATGTTTATTGCAACACTGTTCACAATAGCAAGGCTTGGAACCAACCTAAATGCCCATCAATGATAGATTAGAGAAAGAAAATGTAGCTCATATACACCATGGAATACTATGCAGCCATAAAAAAAAAAGGATGAGTTCATGTCCTTTGCAGGGTCATGGATGATGCTGAAAACCATAATTCTCAGCAAACTAACACCGGAACAGAAAACCAAACACCGCATGTTCTCACTCATAAGTGGGAGCTGAACAACGAGAACACATGGACACAGGGAGAGGAACATCACACACTGGGGCCTGTCGGGGGATGGGTGGGTTAGGGGAAGGATAGCATTAGGAGAAATACAAACGTACATGACATGACGGGTTGATGGGTGCAGCAAACCACCATGGCATGTGTATACCTATGTAACAAACCTGCACATTCTGCACATGTATCCCAGAACTTAAAGTATAATTTAAAAATTATAAAGTAAAACAAAAGAAAACAAAACAAAAAACACAATGATCTCTTTTAAGATGACTCTCAAACGTCTATCTTCAGACCTGACCTTTTTCTTAAGCCTCAGATCCATGTGTCTTATTGACAGGTGGAACATCCACCTAGATGTCACTTAGATATCTCAAATTAAACTTGTCTTAAACTGAGAGTCACTTCTTCAATACATGGGTATCTTTTCCTTCCATTACAGGTATGAGCTCCTGGAGGCTGGAGCTTACCTGCTGGCTCTTTGGCTAGCTTCATCCATGCCTGGCTGAACTAAGCCAGGATTACAATAAAAAGAAGCAATCTTCTCCTTGCAGAAGCCCAGACAAAGACTGGTCTTGTTGGAGGAGTGAATTAATAACAGATATAAAAGAGGGCTAGGTGAAGGTGGGCACTGCTGTGTTTTTTACATGAATGTGATTTACAGGCATTGGGCACATTAGCCCTTTTGCTCTCGGCATCCCTAGTCCCGTTACTCTAGTGCTTGCTCATACACATGTGGACTTATGCGCAGACCTTTCTCCTGTCTGCTGGGGAAGCACCTTCCACAGACATTCTTCACATGTCATGTCTGTCAGTCTCAATTTAGATAATCTTCAGACTCAGGGAATAGAGTGGAGGATGGGGTCTGGGAAGAAAATTCATGTCTTAAACCACTCCATCTTACTTCCTTATAGCACCCTAATCCTTTAACTAGGGACTGACTGTGCCCTGGGGCTAGGGCTGGGGGACTGTGGGCTAAACACTTCTATTCCATACATCCTGTCACTTGTTTTAGGATAGGATTTTTCATTTTCTATGCAAAACTCTATGGAGGCAGGCTAGGGTGTCATTATCTTTGCTTTCTAGGTGATAAAACTCAGGCCTCAAAAGAAGTGACTTGAGGTAGAAGTGGACCTAGAGTCTTGGGCTGCTCATTTCCAGTACAAGGCATTTGCCATTGCCCACATAGCTAAGCCAATGATCAGTTCCTGTGAGGTCCTGGTTGCTAAGTCAGGTAAGCAGTCAGCACTTTTAAGGGAGACACTGCTGGGGCCAGGCTGAGTTGGGATTCTGTTTCCTTTGCTTAGGAGATGATGGGGCAATAGGAGAGCAGGGGCCTGTGAGCTGCTGTGAGAAGGGAAGGAGGGGATTGGGATTTGGGCCCAGGAATTCTCATCAGAAATCAAACACTTTCCACCTGCTGCTGTCTGAAGTGCCTAACTCCATGATGGAATTTGCGTGCAGACAGTTAGGTTGGACTTTGGAAACAGAGAATGAAAAACGAGTTGCCTTCTTTCTGTTCACAGAGGCCAGCCAAGAGCCAGAGCTTGAGCCAGGCCTCTGGTCATAAACTAAACAACAGAACCAGTTATTGGTTTCAAGTCTGACTGTGTCTTCTTGTAACAACTTTGGAACTTAGGGAGGCTCCCTGGCCCTCTATAAACAAGCAGAAATTTAGAAGTATGGTTGTCAAGATCCCAGATGGAATGAAAGGCATACCCAAAGGTGGAGTGGGAGGCTAAATTGCTGCTTAGAATGTATTTAGTAATTTTATTACTTTAGTTCTCCCATTATGTCTACGAAAAACCTGTTGGGAAAGGTCTGATTTGGGGTATAGAGGTGGTGATTAGGTAGGCAATATCAAGACACTGCGTGTCTTAGAATTGGGGGCTGGGAGCTTCAAGAGATATAACTTCATGCCTGGGCATACCTATAGCTAAACATAAGAATGTCTGCTATGGCTTGAGTGTTTATCTCCTCCAGAACTAATGTTAGGGTTTAATTGCCATTGTTAAGGTGTTAGAAAGTGGGAACTTTTGAAAGTGTTTGGGACATGAGGGATCTACCTTCGTGAGTGGACTAGTGCTATTATTGAGGGAATGGGTTTGTTATCATGAGAGTGGGCTTGGCCCCTCTTACTTTTGTTCTCTCTTGCCTTCTCTTTGCTCCTCCACCATGGAATGATGAAGTAAGAAGGTCCTCACTAGATGCCAGCCTTTTTGACCTTGAATTTACAAGCCTCCACAAAATTACCCAGCCGGATGTGGTGACTTGCGCCCTTAAACCCAGCACTTTGGGAGGCTGAGGCAGGCAGATAACTTTAGGTCAGGAGTTCGAGACCAGCCTGGCCAACATGGTGAAAACTCATCTCTACTAAAATTACAAAAATTAGCTGGGTGTGGTGGTGGGCACCTATAATCCCAGCTACTTGGGAGGCTGAGGCAGGAGAATTGCTTGAATCCGGGAGGTGGAAGTGGCAGTGAGCCTAGATCGCGCCACTGTACTCCAGCCTGGGCGACAGAGTGAGACTCTGACTAAAAAAAACCCAAAATTACCCAGTCTATGGCATTCAGTAATAGCACACAAACAAACTAAGGCAGTGTCCCAGGAGACTAGTCCTCTAATCAATTCTTGACTGATAGGAGCCAAATATATAATGTGTAGCTTTATTAAGCTCCGTCTTTGACTCTCAGCTCTTCCACCTACTAACTATGGGACAAAAGGCATGTCTGATCACCCCTCTGTGACTCAATTGCCTTTTCTGTTAAATGAAGATAATGCTAGTCTACCTCAAAGGATTGTTGAGAGAATTAAGTAGCCATAATATATGTGAAACCATAGAGCCTGATGCAGATGTGAGGGACCAATGTCATTATTACCATGTGGTTTTCTGGCTTCCCCTATTAGCACCTGTAGGAGAGAATAAGGAAATCCCCAGATCAAGGGGACGTTCAAATGAGTTTATTTTAGTTTGGGCGACCTATAAAGAGGAGAAGTGCATGGTTGAGGGAGACTGGAGCTCTTCCAGTGATGTCTGTTCTGGATGTATATTCATCCTGTCTTCAGGGTGGGGATGCCGAGTCAGGGCTTCAGCTTTGGTCACAACTCCCTCTTTTATGCCATTCTCAGTTGCCTGTTTGCCAGGTTGGAATTTGAGCAGGCAAATAAAACTAAGTTTAAGCATTAAAGTCATATCAAAGACCATTCAGCTTTACATCAGAATGAAGATTGACTGCGTAAACACTTGTTGGGGCAACAATTAACCTAGCTACAGAGGCAGTATAGATTTGGGGAAGAGCACCCAACTAGGAGTCAAGTCAGAGGTCCTGGTCTGGGTCTGTTCCTGATCTGCTGTGAGACCTTGCAGGAGTCTCAGAGTCACATGTGTATTATCAAATGAGAGGGAGTATGTGAAAATATCTTCTAACTGTAAGGCAGGCTATAAACGGAAGCAGTTATTGTTATTTACATAATGTATTTCAATGTACAGAATTTTTATACTTGTTTTTCTATCCTCAAGTGTGATGCTTTTGGTTGTTAAGGGGACCAGACACGTTGAATTGGCATATACCATTCCATTTATTATATAAAAAATTGGAAATATAGGATATATTGTTTTTATTCTCATTATCACTTATGAAGAACAGATTTATTCAGTAGTGGAGGTGGACCTTAAGGATCTCTGCCCAGGTACTAGGTTTCTTTCTGAGGTGATGGAAATGTTATAGAATTAGGGAGTAGTGATAAGTACACAAAATTGTGACTATACTGTAAACAAAAACTAAGCCACTGAAACTGCCTTAAAATGGAAATTTTTATCTCAGTTCTAAAAAACTGCAAGAAAAATATCTGTCTGGAAGTCATGTGGGTAATGAAACCTGGGTTTGGAGCAGTGAGAACAGGTCCAGGGCAGGTAAGTCAAACATTGCTTCTTATTGTATAAATTATGTGCTTATGAGAGATAGGGAAGTCTGTTGGTATGTGTGTGTGTGTGTGTGTGGGGTGGGGGGGGGGGGGAGAGAGAGAGAGAGAGAGAGAGAGAGAGAGAGAGAGAATATAGACATAAAAGCAGCACATCCCAGAAACAGTCAAGATGGAGTAGCATCAATAACAGTGTGGAAATGGTGGTCAAGAGTAGTTTTGGGGAATCTGCTGGAGGTTCCACTATTGACTCCAGGGATGAGTAGCTCACATTTTCTTTTCTGAGGGGTAAGAGAACCAGTTACCATTGTAAAGGCAAACTTAGGTTGACCAGCCATTTCAGTTTGCCCAGGACTGAGGGTTTTCCTGGGATAGGCATCTTTCTGTGTTAAAATTGTGAATGTCCTAGGCAAACCCCATTATGCTCTTAAGCCTGTACCCCAGACAGTAGAGAGTGTGGAAGGGCCCAAGGAAAGCCCCACAACCTTCTGGTTTAGGTGACAGTAAAAGGTTATCCCTAGTTGGTGTAGGAGAAAACCATTCAGAAGGAAAGCCAGAAAGAAAGAAAAATATTTCTGAGGGATACTGGGCAATGAAAGCCATTGTCAAGAGGCTGGCAAATGGAAAACTGTGTCAGGAATGACAAAGTAGGCCTTTTGGTGTTCCTCTGGGGCCTTGGAAGTGATACAGGGTGCCATCCTTTCACAGAGGGTGAAACTTTTGAAAGCAACATCAGCAGTTTTGTTACAAAGCACAGCGATTATTCATACAAACTAAGAAATAGGGAAGAATTGGGTTCCTGGCTTACTAATTCTAGAGTGAGATTGGTGGCTTGCTCTATCTTGAGACTGACAGAGGTCATCACACCTAGATCTAAAATGGTCAGCTGAAGTTAGGCTTTCTTGACCTGCATTCAAGACAAGACATCAATTTCAATGTTTACTGAATGTCTATCCTGAACTAGGTTATATTCTAGTGTGTTAGGGATAAAATGGTAAATAAGATTAACATGATCTTTGCCCCCATGGAACTTGCAGACAGATAATCATTTACGTGCTGCAAAAGAAGTATGGGGCCTGTGAAAGAATACAGGAACAACTAACATGGCCTTGGAAGCCAGGGAAAGCTTTCCAGAGGAAATGAGTTGTAAGCATAAGCCTGGAAAAGAAATAAAGACAGGCATCCCAAGCACAGGGAACAACATGGGTGAAAACAAAGGAAGTAGCAGATACATTGGGAGAATTATGATATGGTCCCATATAGCTGTAGAGTGATGGTAATTTTCCAAGTGTGGTCCACAAACTCTCTACATCAGAATTGCACAGGCTGCTTCTTAAAAATGCAGATTCCCAGACATATTAATCTCTGTAGTAGGGCCTGTGAATCTGCATTTTAATTTGCTCCCTTGGTGATTCTGATGCATTATAATGTTCAGGAACCACTGGGAAGCAGCTATACATTCCTGTATTAAGAAAATGAATGTGGCCAGGTGCAGTGGCTCATGCCTGTAGTCCTAGCTACTTGAGAGGCTGAGGTGGGAAGATTGCTTGATTCCAGAACTTCAAGGTTATGGTGAGCTATGATCGTGCCACTGCACTCCAGCCTGGGCGACAGAGTGAAGCTCTGTCTCTAAAAAAAGAATGTGAATGCACATGCATGTGCATACGTGCATGTGTGTGTGTGTGTGTGTGTGTTGGGGGGTTGTACTTAGTAGCTAAGTAGGAGATTAGGTATTGGGGCACCAAAATTGTGAAATACTTCTTTCCAACCTTTTTCATAAGTTAAAACACTGCTCTTCCTAAGGCAAAAATCTCTGGAGCTCAGCTACCCCAGGCCTCTGCCCCAGGGCTGAAGGGATCAATATCTGGGTACACCTGTAATCCATTTAGGGCACGTTGGTTGGGAAGCTCTGCTGTTGGCCATACAAAATTGTATGGACTTTATCCAGTAGGAAATGAGGATCCACTGAAAGGTTTTGCGTAGAAAATTATTTGAATTGATTTGTCATTTGGAAAAATTATTCTGTTTACAGAAGGAGATTGGGTTAGAATGGGGCAAGATTAAAGATAGAGAGATTAGTTAGAAGAGGATTTAAATAGCCAAGTTCTGGTCGGGCACAGTGACTCATGCCTGTAATCCCAGCACTTTGGGAGGCCGAGGCAGATGGATCACCTGAGGTCAGGAGTTCAAGACCAGCCTGGTCAACATGGCGAAACTACTAAAAATACAAAAAATTAGCTGGGCGTGGTGGCTTGTGCCTGTAGTCCCAGCTACTTGGGAGGCTAAGACACAAGAATCACTTCAACCCAGGAGGCAGAGGCTGCAGTGAGCTGAGATTGCACCACTGTACTCCAACCTGGGTGACAGAGTGGGACTCCGT
>NW_016803662.1:84226-93924 GCF_001698545.2 Rhinopithecus bieti
AAAAAAAAAAAAGTGCCAAGTTCTTTAAATCGTTTGATAAATAAAATATATTATTTTTTTCAATGATTATAGGTTAATAACGCTTTCCTCATCCCCTTGTTTTCCTTTCACCTGATATAATGAGGCACTATTATGAGTGTCAGGAGCTGTAAGGAGAAGAGCTTGTCCTATATTTGAATATAACTGATTGTGAAAGCAAAGATACATCCTGGAATTTGAAGGTTCCTAATTTGGAAATCTGAAAAGCTGAAACTAATGGAATTCTTTCCTTACCTGATTGACTCTGGGATCTGCTCATGAGACCCATCTCAGTGAATGGGAGAGATGAGATCAGAATCCCTTAGGTAGAGTGCCAAATCAGAAGCCAAGAGGATGCCAACTGGTGCATTACCCTGAAGAAGTACCAGAAAGCAATGGATGGCTGACAATGGAGAAGAAGATGCCCAAGGTAAATGGGGCACATTCTGGCTTACCCATTTTCCACTCTGCCAATTCCCTTGGGATCTGTGAACAGTGATTCCTTGCCTTCCATGGATGGCAACCCAGACTAAGGTAATCCCAAGGACATAAAGGGATCTGCAGAGGGCAGTGGTGTATGAGCCTAGGGATTTGAAAAACTACTTGTCTATGAAGCATTTCTCCTTTGGGTGAGGGACTGACTTATTTGGGGAGGAACTGGCTCTTTGAGATGTGCAGTGTGGTCTGACCTCCTGGGGTCAGTATGACTTGCTCAGAGTCAATCTTCCTACTCTAATTGAGATGTTTGCTGCAGGTAAAAGAAACAGCTGCTGCTTTCTAGAGTAAATTAGTCACAAAGAAACCTGCTCCTTATTCTGTCTCATGGCGTCCCATAAATGCCTGAAGCCCAACCTTGGAGCTGGTATGTACTTTTAATTATTTCAAGAACTGGCATCGCTTGCCTCATAGTAAAAGTGTCATGAAATTACTGTAAGGTTGCATGAGTTTGGGCCATAAATCTTATTCACTTCGGCTATATCTCATACCTTAATTCACTGGAGTATAAATGCCATTTACACTGGTTCTTAGTTCACTTAATCATAATTAAATGACCTCAGAGGGCAGTAATTCGTTGAGGCCCTGGCTTTGATGTGACACAAATAACAAACTTGCTTTGCCATGTGGATAGGTTCCTCCACACTTTTACACTGGCCACAGACCTTGTGGAGCATTTAATGCTGGCTTTTTGGTGTGGGCATGTGCTGTGGTTAGATGGAACATCTGGGCGACAGATGTGGTTGAAGGGACCAGCTAAATGGTCCCCTTTGCAATTTTGTTGCACCATCTTCAGGCCCCTCTAGGACTTTTAAAAATTTCTTTCAGTTCTCTAAAGAATGAGTGTTTGCCCCATGTTGAGCCTAGATAAGAGGTGATGAGGGCAATTCCTTCTTCAGTTCTTTTTCTTTGTTTATTTTTGTTAATTTTTTTTGAGACAGAGTCTCACTCTGTCACCCTTCCAGGGTGGAGTACAGTAGCACAATCTCGGCTCATTGCAACCTCCACTTCCCAGGTTCAAGCGATTCTCGTGCCTCAGCCTCCCAAGTAGCTGGGGCTACAGGTGTGTGCCACCATGCCTGACTGATTTTTGTATTTTTAGTAGAGACAGGGTTTCACCATGTTGGCCAGGCTGGTCTTGAACTCCTGACCTCAAGTGATCTGTCCACCTTGGCCTCCCAAAGTGCTGGGGTCACAGGTGTGAGCCACTGTATCAGGCCCCTTCTTCAACTCTTCATCCTTGTGTTATTCTCTTCCTAAATGTCTCCCTCTAAAGGATCAAGTAGCTTAAGGGCTTTCAGACTTCAGCTGCAGGTGTAAAGCTCATTAAACCCATGTCCTTAATCATGATGTGTCGCCTGAGATCCAGACCCTCAAGACAGCTCTAGGACTATTACCATTTGGACACTCCATTTAAGTTGGCAAAACCTTCTCTTCCTATCCAAATGGATTCCTCTCATTTTCTTCATCATCATCAGTGGCAATACTTGAGCTCCCAAATTCTAACCCTTGAAACTTGTGGTAGACATAGCAGTGTCCCCTACCCCCACAGATGTCCACATCCTAATCTCCAAAACCTGTGAATGTTGGGGTACACAGCAAAGAGGTATTAAAGTTGCAGATGAGATTAAGGTTGCTAATTAACTCACTTAAAATAGCAGGATTATCTTGGATTATATAGTTTGACCTAATGTAATCACAAGGGCCTTTAAAAGTGGAAAGGTGAGGCAGAAGGGGAGTCAGAGTCTGAGGGAGATGTGACTATAGAAGAAAGGCATGGAGACATGCAAGGCTACTGACTTTGAAGAAGGAAGGCCGTGAGCCAAGGAAGGCAGATGGCTTCTAGAAGCTGGAAAAGCCAAGGGAATGGATTTTCCCCTTGAGCCTCCAGAAATGAATGCAGCCCTGCTGACACCTTGATTTTAGCCCAGCAAGACCTGTGTCAGACTTTTTACCTACAGAACTGTAAGAGAACACATTGTGTTGTTTTAAGCCACCAAGTTTCTGGTAATTTGTTATAGCTGCAAAAGGAAACAAAGACAGAAACCCTCTTCTCTTTCACCATATCTAATTAGATGATAAATCTTATAATAGTTTTCCAACTACATCTCTCAGATTCTTATTATTATTTCCCTTGGCATTCTCCACCTGCTTCACAGTTTGGTTTGTTTCACAAATTCCAAGATTCTTTGCTCCAAATGATCCTATTTAGGAATGCTAGAAAATTTTTTTCTCAAATATGATTTTTATCGTATTATTCTTGCCCAGGAATAACTTATGACCTTATATTACATAAACTCTCAAATTCTTACTGTGACCTCCAAGATTTCACCCTTAGAATATGGGGTTTATAGGAAAGCACCTTATTATCTGCAAATCTTACATGAATGTAAGAAGTTATTATTAAAAATAAGGCACTTCCAATCTCTGTTGCTTGCAAATGAGGCCATTATCTTGCTTTCTTCTCCATACAGACAAGCTAGTTTCACACAGAAAAGATTCCAAAACATGATTCCTGGGTCAGTTTCCACATTATTATTTTGCAAGTGCTATCAAAAGCTCAGTTTTTCTTTAGGTTTTTTATTCCTGAAGGAAAACTTCCTGTTTCAGTTATCTATTGTTGCACAGTAAACCAAAACTTATTGGCTAGAGCCAACAATCTACTATTTCTCATGATACTGTGGGTTGGCTGGGTGGTTCTTATATTCCAGAGATATTTGTTGGGATCACTCTTTTTTTATGTATAAAGTTTAGTGAGTTTTAGTATGCTCAGAGTTGTACAACTATTACGACTATTTAATTCCAAAAGGATTTTATCATCCCAAAATGAAACCTATACCCATTGGCTATCACTTCCCTTTTTTATTTTTATTTTTTATTATACTTTAAATTCTGGGGTACATGTGCAGAATGTGCAGTTTTGTTATATAGATATACACATGCCATGGTGGTTTGCTGTACCCATCAACCCATCATCTGCATTAGGTATTTGTCCTAATGTTATCCCTCCCCTAGCCCCCCACACCCAATAGGCCCTGGTGTGTGATGTTCCCCTCCCAGTGTCCATGTGTTCTCATTGTTCAACTCCCACTTACGAGTGAGAACATGTGGTGTTTGGTTTTCTGCTCTTGTGATAGTTTGCTGAGAATGATAGTTCCCAGCTTCATCTATGTCCCTACGAAGGACAAGAACTCATCCTTTTTTTATGGCTGCATAGTATTCCATGATGGCATAGTATTCCATATGTGCCACATTTTCTTTATCCAGTCTCTCATTGATGGACATTTGGATTGGTTCCAAGTCTTTGCTATTGTGAATAGTGCTGCAATAAACATACATGTACATGTGTCTTTGTAGTAGAATGATTTATAATCCTTTGGGTATATACCCAGTAATGAGATGGCTGGGTCAAATGGTATTTCCAGTTCTAGATCCTTAAGGAATCGCCACACTGTCTTGCACAATGGATGAACTAATTTACACTCCCACCAACAGTGTAAAAGCATTCCTATTTCTCTACATCCTCTCCAGCATCTGTTATTTCCTGACTTTTTAATGATCATCATTCTAACTGGTGTGAGATGGTATCTCACTGTGGTTTTGATTTGTATTTCTCTAATGAGCAGTGATGAGCATTTTTTCAGGTATGTCTGTTGGCTACATAAATGTCTTCTTTTGAGAAGTGTCCGTTCATAACCTTTGCACACTTTTTGATGGGGTTGTTTTTTTCTTGTAAATTAGTTTAAGTTCTTTGTAGTTTCTGGATATTAGCCCTTTGCCGGATGGATAGATTGCAAATTTTTTTCTCCCATTCTGTAGGTTACCTGTTCACTCTGATGATGGTTTATTTTGCTGTGCAGAAGCTGGTTAGTGTAATTAGATCCCATGTGTCAATTTTGGCTTTAGCTGCCATTGCTTTTGGTGTTTTAGTCATGAAGTCTTTTCCCATGCCTATGTCCTGAATGGTATTGCCCAGGTTTTCTTCTAGAATTTTTATGGTCCTAAGTCTTACATTTAAGTCTTTGATCTATCTTGAATTGATTTTTGTATAAGGTGTAAGGAAGAAGTCCAGTTTCAGTTTTCTGCATATGGCTAGCCAGTTTTCCCAACAGCATTTATTAAGTAGGGAATCTTTACCCCATTACTTATTTGTGTCAGGTTTGTCAAAGATCAGATGGTTGTAGATGTATGGAGTTTTTTCTGAGATCTCCATTCTGTTCCATTGCTCTATATATCTGATTTGGTACCAGTATTGTGCTGTTTTGGTTACTAGAGTCTTGTAGTATAGTTTGAAGTTAGGCAGCGTGATGTGTCCAGCTTTGTTTTTCTTGCCCAGCATTGTCTTGGCTATGCAGGCTCTTTTTTGGTTCCATATGAAGTTTAAAGTATTTTTTTCCAATTCTGTGAAAAAAGTCAGTGGTAGCTTGAAGGGGATAGCATTGAATCTATAAATTACTTTGGGCAATATTACCATTTTCACGATATTGATTCTTCCTATCCATGAGCATGGTATGCTTTTCCATTTGTTTGTGTCCTCTCTTATTTCCTTGAGCAGTGGTTTGTAGTTCTCCTTGAAGAGGTTCTTCACATCCCTTGTAAGTCATATTCCTAGGTATTTTATTCTCTTAGTAGCAATTGTGAATGGGAGTTCACTCATGATTTGGCTCTCTGTCTGTTATTGGTGTATAGGAATGCTTGTGATTTTTGCACATTGATTTTGTATCCTGAGACTTTGCTGAAGTTGTGTAACAGCTTAAGGAGATTTTGGGCTGAGATGATGGGGTGTTCTAAATATACAATCACGTCATCTGCAAACAGAGACGATTTGACTTTCTCTATTCCTATTTGAATGTCCTTTATTCCTTTCTCTTGCCTGATTGCCCTGGCCAGAACTTCCAGTGCTATGTTTAATTCAAAGGGAATGCTTCCAGTTTTTGCCCATTCACTATGATGTTGGCTGTGGGTTTGCCATAAATAGCTCTTATTATTTTGAGATATGTTTCATCGATACCCAGTTTATGGAGAGTTTTTAGCATGAAGCAGTGTTGAATTTTATCTAAGGCCTTTTCTGCATCTATTGAGATAATCATGTGGTTTTTGTGATTGGTTCTATTTATGTGATTGATTATGTTTATTGATTTGTGTATGTTGAACCAACCTTGCATCCCAGGTATGAAGCCAACTTGATCGTGGTGGATAAGCTTTTTCATGTGCTGCATAATTCTGTTTGCCAGCATTTTATTGAGGATTTTATCGTTGATAATTCATCAGGGATATTGGCCTGAAATTTTCTTTTTTTGTTGTGTCTTTGCCAGGTCTTGATATCAGGATGATCCCGTCTTTATAAAATGTGTTAGGGAGGAGTTTCTTTATTTCTATTGCTTAGAATAGTTTCAGAAGGAATGGCACCAGCTCCTCTTTGTACCTCTGATAGATTTTGGCTGTGAATCCATCTGGTACTGAACTTTTTTTGGTTTGTAAGCTATTAATTACTGCCTCAATTTCAGAACTTGTTGTTGTTCTATTCAGGGATTCGACTTCTTCCTGGTTTAGACTTGGGAGGGGGCATGTGTCCAGGAATTTTTCCATTTCTTCTGGATTTTCTACTTTATTTGCATAGAGGTGTTTATAGCATTCTCTGATGGTAGTTTGTATTTCTGTGGGACCAATGACGATATCACCTTTATCATTTTTTATTGTGTTTATTTGATTCTTCTCTCTTTTCTTTGTTAGTCTGGCTAGCGGTCTATCTATTTTGTTGATCTTTTCAAACAACCAGCTCCTGGATTCATTTCTTTTTTGAAGGGTTTTTTCATGTCGCTATCACCTTCAGTTCTGCTCTTGATCTTAGTTGTTTCTTGTCTTCTGTTAGCTTTTGAATTTGTTTGCCCTTGCTTCTCTAGTTCTTTTAATTGTGATGTTAGGGTGTTGATTTTAGATCTTTCCTGCTTTCTCCTGTGGGCATTTAGTGCTATAAATTTCCCTCTCAACCCTGCTTTAGCTGTTTCCCAGAGATTCTGGTACGTTGTGTTTTTGTTTTCATTGGTTTCAAAGATCTTATTTATTTTTGTCTTCATTTTGTTATTTACCCAGTAGTCATTTGGGAGGAGGTTGTTCAGTTTCCATGTAGTTGGGCGGCTTTGAGAGAGTTTTAAAATCCTGAGTTCTAGTTTGATTGCACTGTGGTCTGGGAGATTGTTTGTTATGACTTCCACTCTTTTGCATTTGCCGATGAGTTTTTTACTTCCAATTATGTGGTCAATTTTAGAATAAGTGCAATGTGGTGCTGAGAAGAATGTATATTCTGTTGGTTTGTGGTGGAGAGTTCTGTAGATGTCTATTAAGTCTGCTTGGTCCAGAGCTGAGTTCACGTCCTGAATATTTTTGTTAATTTTCTGTCTCATTGGTCTGTCTAATATTGACAGTTGGGTGTTAAAGTGTCCCACTATTATTGTGTGGGAGTCTAAGTCTCTTTTTAGGTCTCTAAGAATTTGCTTTATGAATCTGGGTGCTCCTGTATTGGGTGCATGTATATTAAGAATAGTTAGCTCTTCTTGTTGCATTGATCCCTTTACCATTATGTAATGCCCTTCTTTGTGTCCGTTGATCTTTGTTGGTTTAAAGTCTTTTTCATCAGAGACTAGGATTGCAATCCCTCATTTTTTCTTCTTTCCATTTGCTTGGCAAATATTCCTCCATCCCTTTATTTTGAGCCTGTGTGTGTCTTTGCACATGAGATGAGTCTCCTGAATACAGCTTATTGATTGATCTTGACTCTTTATCCAATTTGCCATTCTGTGTCTTTTAATTGGTGCATTTAGCTCATTTACATTTAAGGTTAATATTGTTATGTGTGAATTTGATCCTGTCATTATGATGCTAGCTGATTATTTTGCCCATTAATTGATGCAGTTTCTTCATAGTGTCGATGATCTTTACAATTCAGCATGTTTTTGCAGTGGCCAGTACTGGTTGTTCCTTTCCATGTTTAGTGCTTCCTTCAGGAGCTCTTGTAAGGCAGGCCTGGTGGATTACTAAATCTCTCAGCATTTGCTTGTCTGTAAAGGATTTTATTTCTCCTTTGCTTATGAAACTTAGTTTGGCTGGGTATGAAATTCTGGGTTGAAAATTCTTTTCTTTAAGACTGTTGAATATTGGCCCCCACTCTCTTCTGGCTTATAGGGTTTCTGCAGAGAGATCTGCTGTTTATCTGAGCCATCTGCAGAGAGATGGCTGCCTTTAACATTTTTTCCTTCATTTAAACCTTGGTGAATCTGACAATTACGTGTCTTGGCGTTGCTCTTTTTGAGGGGTATCTTTGTGGTGTTCTCTGTATTTCCTGAATTTGAATGTTGGCCTGTCTTGCTAGGTTGGAGAAGTCCTCCTGGATAATAACCTGAAGAGTGTTTTCCAACTTGGTTCCATTCTCCCCGTCAGTTTCAGGTTCACTGATTAAATGTAGATTTGGTCTTTTCACATAGTCCCATATTTATTGGAGGCTTTTTTTTCTTTAATCTTGTCTTCATGCTTTATTTCATTAAGTTGATCTTCAACATCTGATATCCTTTTTTCTGCTTGATTGATTCAGCTCTTGATACTTGTGTATGCTTCACAAAGTTCCCATGCAGTGTTTTTCAGCTCCATCAGGCCTTTTATTTTTCTTGAAACTGGTTATTCTAGTTAGCAATTCATCTAACCTTTTCTTTTCAAGGTTCTTAGCTTCTTTGTGTTGAGTTAGAAAGTTAGCAATTCATCTAACCTTTTCTTTTCAAGGTTCTTAGCTTCTTTGTGTTGAGTTAGAAAATTCTCCTTGAACTCGGAGCTTGGAGGAGTTTGCTATTTCTCACCTTCTGAAGCTTACATCTGTCAATTCGTCAAACTCATTCTTCATCTTGTTTTGTTCCCTTGGTGATGAGGAATTGTGATCCTTTGGAGGAGAAGAGGCATTCTGATTTTGAAATTTTCAGCATTTTTGTGCTGATTTCTCCCCATCTTTGTGGATTTATCTACCCTTGATCTTTGGTGTTGGTGACTTTCAGATGGGGTTTCTGAGTGGATGTACTTTTTGTTGATGTTGATGCTATCCCTTTCTGTTTGTTAGTTTTCCTTCACCCATTAGGCCCCTCTTCTGCAGATCTGCTGGAGCTTGCTGGAGGTCCACTCTGGGCCCTATTTGCCTGGGTATCACCAGTGGAGGCTGAAGAACAGCAAAGATTGCTGCCTGTTCCTTCCTCTGGAAGCTTTGTCTCAGAGGGTCACCCACCAGATGCCAGCCAGAGCTCTCCTGTATGAGGTGTCCATTGGCCCCTGCTGGGAGCTGTCTCTCAGTCAGGAGACATGGGGGTCAGGGACCCACTTGAGGAGGCAGTGTGACCCTTAGCAGAGCTTGAACACTGTGTTGAGAGGTCTGCTGCTCTCTTCAGGGTGTTTAAGTCTGCTGAAGCTGCACCCACAGTTGCCCCTTCCCCCAGGTGCTGTGTCCCAGGGAGATGGGAGATTTATCTATAAGCCCCTGACTGGGGCTGCTGCCTTTCTGCCAGAGATGCCCTGCCCAGAGAGGAGGAACCTAGAGAGGCAGTCTGGCTACCTAGGCTTTGCTGAACTGCAGAGGGCTGTGCCCAGTTGGAACTTCCCTGGGTCTTTGTTTACACTGTGAGGGGAAGACTGCCTACTCAAGCTTCAGTAATGGTGGATTCCCCTACCCCCAACAAGCTCAAACATTCCAGGTCAACTTTAGGCTGCTGTGCTGACAGTGAGAATTTTAAGCCAGTGGATCTTAGCTTGCTGGGCTCTCTGGGGGTGGGATCGGCTGAGCTAGAACACTTGGCTCCCTGGCTTCAGCCCCCTTTCCAGGGGAGTGAACGGTTCTGTCTCCCTGGCATTCCAGGATATGAAAAAAAACTCCTGTAGCTAACTCAGTGTCTGCCCAAACAGCCACCCAGTTTTGTGCTTGAAACCCAGGGCCCTGGTGGCATAGGCACCTGAGGGAATATCCTGGTCTATGGTTTGCGAAGACCATGGGAAAATGGTAGAATCTGGGCCATAGTGCACCTTTCCTCATGTGACACTCCCTCACAGCTTCCCTTGGCTAGGGGAAAGAGTTCCCCGACCTCTTGCATTTCCCGGGTGAGGTGATGCCTCACCCTGTTTCTGCTTGCCATTTGTGGGCTGCACCCACTGTCTAT
>NW_016803662.1:97734-98988 GCF_001698545.2 Rhinopithecus bieti
GCCCTGCTTCAGCTCTCGCTGGTCGGGCTGCAGCAGCTGACCAGCACCGATTGTCCGGCACTCCCTAGTGAGATGACCCCAGTACCTCAGTTGAAAATGCAGAAATCACCGGTCTTCTGTGTCGCTCGCGCTGGGAGTTGGAGACTGGAGCTGTTCCTATTCTGCCATCTTGCTCCGCCCCTGTTCTGGGTTTTCTATTCTGTTCCACTGGTCTATGTGTCTGTTTTTATGTCAACACCATGCCATTTTGATGACTATAGCTCTGTAGTATAATTTAAAGTCAGGTAATGTGACTTCTCTAGTTTTTTTATTTTAGCTTACATTAGCATTGTGTATTCTGGGTCTTTTGTGGTTCTTTATAAATTACAGGATTGTTTCTTATATTTCTGTGAAGAATGTTGTTGGTATTTTGATAGGGATTACATGGTATTTGTAGATTGCTTTCGTGGCATGGATATCTTAACAATATTGATTCTTCTAGTCCATGAACATAAAATATCTTTTCATTTTTTTGTGACCTCTTCAATATCTTTCATCAGTGGTTTATCGTTTCTGTTATAGAGATCTGTCTCTTCTTTGGTTAATTCCTAGGTATTTCATTTTATTTGTGGCTATTGTAAATGAGATTACTTTTTACTTTTTTGTTTTGTTCACTGTTTGCATATAGAAATGCTACTGATTTCTGTATTTTGATTTTGCATCCTGTCACTATACTGAATTCGTTTCTGAGTTCTAGAAGATTTTTAGTGGAGTGTTTAGGTTTTTCCAAATATCAGATCATATATTCTGCAGACAAGTATAATTTGATTTCTTCCTTTCCAACTGGGATGCCCTTTATTTATTTCTCTTGTCTGATTGCTCTAGTGAGGAATTCCACTACTATGTTGAATAACAGTGGTGAAAATGGGCATCCTTGTGTTTCAGATCTTAGAGGAAAGACTTTCAGTTTTTCCCCATTCATTATGACACTAGCTGTGGGTCTGTCATGTAGGGCTTTTATTATGTTGGCATATGCTCCTTCTATTCCCAAAGTTTTGAAGGATTTTATCTTAAAGGATGTTGAGTTTTATCAAATACTTTTTTTCAGCTTCAATCGCAATGATCATATGGTTTATCTTCTTCATTCTGTTAATAAGATGTATCATGGTAATTGATTTGCCTATGTTGAAACAATCTTGTATTCCAGGGGTAAATCCCACTTTGTCATGGTGAATGATTTTTTAAAATTTGTGTTGAATTTGGTTTGCTAGTTTT
>NW_016803663.1:0-4047 GCF_001698545.2 Rhinopithecus bieti
TGCAGAGAACCTTTCTGAGGAACTGCTTTGCCATATGTGTATCCGTCTCCTAGAGTTAAACCATTCTTTGTATTGAGTAGCTTGAAATCACTGTTTTTGTGGAATCTGAGGAAGGACATCCTTAGAATATGGAGAAAGAAATATCTGCTGGCAAAATCCAGAAGGAAGCTTTCTGTGAAACTGCTCTGTGTGGTCTTAATTCGTCTCACTAAGATAAGCCTCTTCTTTCATTGAGCAGTTTTCCAGTCCTGTGTATGTTTAGCGTGTGATGGGATATTCGGGAGCACTTTGAGGCTAACGGTTGAAAAGCAAATATGTTCAGACCGACACTTGAGAGAAGATTTCTGAGAAACTGCTTTGTCACGTGTGCATTCAGGTCAGAGTATTATACCTCTCTTTTCACACAGCGTCAGGGAAACCTTTTTGGAGAAACAGGTACCAAGTGATATTCGGGAGCATGTTGATGCTGATGATGAAAAGGGAAAGAGCCTCAGACAAAAACTGGAAAGAAGCTTTCTAGGAAACTACTCTGTGATATGTGTAACCATCTCACATAGATAAAGCATTCTTTATATTACACAGCTTGGAAACTGTCATGGACGGATCCACGAAGGAACCTTCGAGAGCACATTCTGGACTAGGGTGATAAAGGAAATATCTTCAGATAAAAACTGGAAAGAAGCTTTCTGTGAATCTGCTTTTTGCTATGTTTATTCATCTCAGTAAGATGAAGCTTTCATTACATTACACAGCTTGGAAACTCCCCCATGGATGGATCCGTGAAGGGATATTTCAGATCACATTCGGACCTATCTAGAAATAGAAATTATAGTCAGATAAAAACTGGAGAGAAGCTTTCCGAGGAGGTGCTTTGTGACGTGTGCATTCCAGTCACAGTGTTATACCTCTCTTCTCATACAACGTCGGGGAAACCGTTTTGGAGAACCAGGTAACAAGTGATATTCGGATGCATGTTGAAGCCAATGGTGAAAAGGGAAATGACCTCAGACAAAAACTGGAAAGAATGTTTCTAAGAAAATAGTCTGTGATACGTGTAATCATCTCACATAGATAAAGCTTTCTTTATATTACGCTGCTTGGAAACTGTCATGGACGGATCCACGAAGGGACTTTCGGGAGCACATTCTGGACTATGGTGAAAAAGAAAATATCTTCAGAAAAAAACTGGAAAGAAGCATTCTGTGGATCTGCTTTTTGCTATGCTTATTCATCTCACATAGATGAAGCTTTCTTTATATTATGCAGCTTGGAAACTCCCTCGTGGATGTCTAGGATCACATTCGGACCTATGGAGAAATAGGAAATATAGTCAGATAAAAACTGGAGAAAAGCTCTCTGAGAAACTGCTTGGTGATGTGTGCATTCCACCCAGGGTGTTATAACTTTCTTCTCATAAGGCACAGTTTGAACACAGTTATTATAAAACCAAAAGAGTGATATTCGGAGCACATTGAAGACTATGTCAAAAAGTGAAATGTCGTCCAATAAAAAGCAGAAAGAAGCACTCGAAGAAACTGCTCTCTGACATGTCCATTTTTTCATAGGGTAAAAGTTCACACTACATTTCCCAGTTTGAAAGTCGGTCTATGAGGGTTCTGCGAAGGGATAGTAAGTGGTGAACGGAGGCCCGTGTGAGACAAGGAAATGTCTTCCATCGAAAATCGGAGAGAAACTTTCTGTGCTTCTCTTTTGTGATGTTTGTATTCATCTCATAGAGTTAAATAATTCTTTGGAATGAGCAGTTTGAAATCACTGTTTCTGTGGAATCTGAGAAAGGACATTTGGAAACGCTCTTTAGAATATCCTGAAAAGGTAATAACCTCAGAGAGAAACCAGAAGGAAGCTTTCTGTGAAACCGCTCAGTGTCACGTGAATTCCACTCACACAGTTAAGCTTTTCTTTTCATTGAGCTGTAACATAACACTGAAATGCTTAGTCTGCGAAAGTGTATTCTGGAGAGCTTTGAGGCTCACGGTGTGATAAGAAACATCTTCAGATAGAACCTGAAGAAAAGCGTTCTGAGGAGCTGCTTTGTGACGTGTGCATTCCACTCACAGAAATATACGTTTCTTCTCCTAGAGGATTCCGGAATCTCTTTTGGAGACAACGCTACAAAACAGACATTAGGGAATACAGGGAAGGCTATTGTGAAAAAAGAAATATCCTCAGACAAAATCTGGAAAGAAAATTTCAGTGAAACTGCTTTGTGTTAGATATATTTATTCATCTCGCATAGTTAAAACTTTAATTACATTACGCAGTTTGGAAACTCATTCATGCACAGATCCGCGAAGGGACATCCAGACCTATGGTGAAAGAGGACATATCTTCAGATAAAACCTGGATAGAAGCTTTCTGAGAAACTACTTTGTGATGTATGCAGTACACTCAGGGAGTTATACCTCTATTCTCACAAAGCAGTGTTTGCACACTGTTCCTGTGAAACCAAAAAACTGATATTTTGGAACACATTGAGGACTATGGCGAATAGTGAAATATAGTGAAATAAAATTGAAGAAGAACCATTCCAAGAATCTTCTCTCTGATATGAGCATTCACTTCACAGACTTAATGTTTACTCTATGTTGACCTGTTTTGAAACTGTCTTTGACGTATCTGTGAAAGGATATTTAGTGATACCCGCAGGATTGTGGTGAGCGAGGAAACTTCTTTCGTTGAAACCTCCAAAATTACGTTCTGAGCAACTGCTTTGCGATGTGTGTATTCGTCTCCTAGAGTTAAACCATTCTTTGGATTGAGCAGCTTGAAATCACTGTTTTTGTGGAATCTGAGGAAGGACATTTGGGAAGGATCCTTAGAATATGGAGAAAGAAATATCCTCAGGTAAAATCCAGCAGGAAACTTTCTGTGAAACTGTTCTGTGTTGTCTTAATTCCTCTCACTCAAATAAGCCTCTCTTTTCATTGAGGAGTTTTCTAGCCCTGTGTATGTTTAGCATGTGATGGGATATTCGGAAGCCACTTGAGGCTAACAATGAAAAAGGAATTATGTTCAGACGGAAACTGGAGAGAAGCTTTCTGAAGAACTACTTTGTGACGTGTGCATTCCAGTCACAGTGTTATACCTCTCTTCTCATACAGCGTTGGGGAAACCCTTTTGGAGAAACAGGTACCAAGTGATATTCGCAAGCATGTTGATGCCGATGGTGAAAAGGGAAATAGCCTCAGAAAAAAATTCAATAGAAGCGTTCTAGGAAACTACTCTGTAATATGTGTAATCATCTCACATAGATAAAATTTTCTTTACATTATGCAGCGTGGAAACTGTCATGGACGGATCCACGAAGGGACCTTCAGGAGCACAATCTGGAGTACAGTGAAAAAGGAAATATCTTCAGATAAAAAGTGGAAAGAAGCTTTCTGTGAATCTGCTTTTTGCTATGTTTATTCATCTCATATTGATTAAGCTTTCTTTACATTACGCAGCTTGGATACTCCTTCATTGATGGATCCGTGAAGGGATATTTGGGATCACATACAGGCCTATGGTGAAAGAGGAAATATAGTCAGATAAAAACTGGAGAGAAGCTTTTTTAGAAACTGCTTGGTGATGTGTGCATTTCACTCAGGTAGTTATAACTTTCTTCTCATAAGGCACAGTTGAACACTGTTCCGGAAGATCAAAAGAGTGACATTCGGAGCACATTGAAGACTATGGCAAAAAGGGAAATGTCGTCCAACAGAATACAGAACAAAGCACTCGAAGAAACTGATCTATGACATGCTCATTCTTTTCACAGCGTTAAAGCTTACTCTACATTTCCCAGTTTGAATGTCCGTCTTTGAGGGTTCTGCGAAGGGATAGTAAGTGGCAACCGGAGGCCTGTGTGAGGCAAAGAAATGTCTTCCTTCGAAAACTGGAGAGAAGCTTTCTTACAACTCTTTTCTGATGTTGGTATTCATCTGATAGCGTTAAATCATTCTTTGGATTGAGTAGTTTGAAATCACTGTTTCTATGGAATCTGAGAAAGGACATTTGGAAACGCTCTTTAGAATATCCTGAAAA
>NW_016803663.1:8049-10827 GCF_001698545.2 Rhinopithecus bieti
ACAGTGATTTCAAACTGCTCAATCAAAAGAATGATTTAACTCTATGAGATGAATAAAACAACACAAAAGAGTTGTGCAGAAAGCTTCTCTCCGATTTTCGATGGAAGACATTTCCTTGCCTCATACAGACCTCCGGTCGCCACTTACTATCCCTTTGCAGAACCCTCAAGACTGACTTTCAAAATGGGAACTGTAGGGTAAGCTTTAACCCTGTGATAAGAATCGACATGTCACAGAGCAGTTTCTTGGACTGCTTCTTTCTGTTTTTTAATGGACGATATTTCACTTTTTGTGATAATCTTCAATGTGCTCCCAATATCACTTTTATGGTGTTACATGAACAGTGTTCAAACTGTGCCTTATGAGAAGAAAGTTATAACAACCTGAGTGAAATGCACACATCACCAAGCAGTTTCTCAGAAAGCTTCTCTCCACTTTTTATCTGACTGTATTTCCTATTTCTCCCTAGGCCCGAATGTGATCCCAAATATCCCTTTGCAGATCCATCCATGAGGGAGTTTCCAAGCTGCGTAATGTAAAGAAAGCTTCATGTATGTGAGATGAATAAACATAGCAAGACACAGATTCACAGAAAGCTTCTTTCCAGTTTTTATCTGAAGATATTTCCTTTTTCACCATAGCCCAGAGTGTGCTCACGAAGGTCCCTTCATGGATCCGTCCATGACTGTTTCCAAGCTCCGTAATGTAAAGAAAGCTTTATCTATGAGAGATGATTACACATATCACACAGTACTTTCCTAGAAAGCTTCTTTCCAGTTTTTGTCTGAGTCTCTTTCCCTTTTCATCATCGGAATCCACATGCTCCCATATACCAATTGGTACCTGTTTTTCCAAAAGGGTATCCCTGACGCTGTATGAGAAGAGAGGTATAACACTGTGACTGGAATGCACATGTCACAAAGCAGTTCCTCGGAAGTTTCTCTCCAGTTTCGGTAGGGACATATTTCCTTATCCACAGTTGGTCTCAAAGTCCTCCCGAATATCCCATCACACGCTAAACATACAAAGGGTGAGAAAACTGCTCAATGAAAAGAGAGGCTTAACTTAGCGAGAGCAATTCAGATGACACACAGCAGTTTCACAGAAAGCTTCCTACTGGATTATTCTTGAGGATATCTCTTTCTCCATATTCTAAGGATCGTTCCCAAATGTCCTTCCTTAGATTCCACAAAAACAGTGATTTCAAGCTGCTCAATCCAAAGAATGGTTTAATTCTATGAGACGGATACACACATCGCAAAGCAGTTGCTCAGAACATTTCTCTGCTGGTTTCATCAGAAGACGTTTCCTCGCTCACCACAAGCCTCCAGGCGTCAGTAAATGTTCCTTCACAGATTCTTCAAAGACAGAGTTTTGAAACTGGGCAACATAGAGTAAGCATTAACACTGTGAAGTGAATGCACATATCGGAGAGCAGATTCTTGGAACGCTTCTTCCTCGATTTTCTTTCAGTATATTTCACGATTCGCCATAGTCTGCAATGCGTTCCAAAATATCAGTTTTTCGGTTTCACAGGAAAAGTGTTCAAACATTGTCTTGTGAGAAAAGAGACACAACTCCTTGAGTGGAATGCATACATCACAAGTTGTTTCTCAGAAAGCTTCTATCCAGTTTTTATCTGAAGATATCTCCTCTTTCACCGTAGGCCTCAATGTGCTCCCGAATGTCCCTTCAGAGATCTGTGCCTGACGGAGTTTCCAAACTGTGTAATGTAATTAAAGTTTTAACTATGTGAGATGAATAAATATATCTAACACAAAGCATTTTCACAGAAAACTTCTTTCTAGTTTTGTCTGAGGATATTTCCTTTTCACCATAGTTGTCGCTATACTCCAAAATATCTCTTGGTAGCTTTTCCCCCAAAAGGGATTCCGGAATCCTCTAGGAGAAGAAAGGTATATTTCTGTGAGTGGAGTGCACACGTCACAAAGCAGCTCCTCAGAAACCTTCTCTCTAGTTTCTACCTGAAGATGTTTCCTTTCAAACCGTAAGCCTCAAAGCCCTCCAGGATATCCCTTCACAGACTAAACAAAAACAGTGATATGAAACAGCTCAATGAAAAGAGAAGCTTAACTGTGTGAGTGGAATTCACGTGACAGAGCAGTTGCACAGAAAGCTTCCTTCTGGTTTCTCTTTGAGGTTATTTCTTTCTCAGGATATTCTAAAGAGCATTTCCAAATGTCCTTTCTCAGATTTCACAGAAACAGTGATTTCAAACTGCTCAATCCAAAGAATGATTTAACTCTATGAGATGACTACAAACATCACAAAAGAGTTGCACAGAAAGCTCCTCTCCGATTTTCGATGGAAGTCATTTTTTGGCCTCACACAGACCTCCGGTTGCCACTTACTGTCCCTTCGCAGAACCCTGAAAGACTGACTTTCACACTGGGAAATGTAGAGTAAGCTTTAACCCTGTGAAAAGAATGGACATGTCAGAGAGCTGTTTCTTCGAGTGCTTCTTTCTGTTTTCTATTGGACGACATTTCACTTTTTGCCATAGTCTTCAAAGTGCTCCAAATATCAGTCTTTTGGTTTTACAGGAAAAGTGTTCAAACTGTGCCTTATGAGAAGAAAGTTATAACTACCTGAGTGGAATGCACACATCACCAAGCAGTTTCACAGAAATCTTCTCTCCAGTTTTTATCTTACTATATTTCCACTTTCACCATAGGCCCGAATGTGATCCCAAATATCTTTTCACGGATCCATCCACGAGGGAGTTTCCAAGCTGCGTAATGTAAAGAAAGCTTCATC
>NW_016803663.1:12123-19740 GCF_001698545.2 Rhinopithecus bieti
TCGATTTTATTTCAGAATATTTCACTACTTGCCATAGTCCTCAAGGCTTTTCAAAATATCACTTTTTTGGTTTCACAAGAACAGTGTTCAAACACTGCCTTGTGAGAAAAGAGGTATAACTCCCTGAGTGGAATGCATACATCACGAAGTTGTTTCTCAGAAAGCTTCTATCCAGTTTTTCTCTGAAGATATCTCCTCTTTCACCGTCGGCCTGAATGATCTCCCGAATGTCCCTTCATGGATCTCTGCATGACGGAGTTTCCAAACTGTGTAGTATAAATAAAGGTTTAACTAGGCGAGACAAATAAATATGTCTAACACAAAGCAGTTTCACAGAAATCTACTTTCCAGTTTTTGTCTGGGGATATTTCCTTTTTCACCATAGTCGTCGCTATGCTCCTGAATATCTCTTAGTAGCTTTTTCTTCAAAAGGGATTCCGGAATCCTCTGGGAGGATTGCTATGAGTGGAATGCACACGTCACAAAGCAGCTGCTCAGAAAGCTTCTCTCCAGTTTCTATCTGAAGATGTTTCATTTCTCACCATAAGCCTCAAAGCCATCCAGAATATCCCTTTGCAGACTAAACAAAAGCAGTGTTATGATACAGCTCAATGAAAAGAGAAGGTTAAATACATGAGCGGAATTCACGTGACACAAGGCAGTTTCACACAAAGCTTCCTTCTGGTTTCTCTCTGAGGTTATTTCTTTTTCAGGATATTCTAAGGAGCGTTTCCAAATGTCCTTTCTCAGATTCCACAGGCACAGTGATTCCAAACTGCTAAATCCAAACAACAATTTAACTCCATGATATGAATACAAACATCACAAAAGAGTTGTGCAGAAAACTTCTCTCCGATTTTCGATTTAAGACATTTCCTTGCCTCACACAGGCCTCTTATCGCCACTTATTATGCCTTTGCAGAAACCTCAAAGACCGAATTTCAAACTGGGAAATATGGGGTAAGGTTTAACCCTGTGAAAAGAATGGACATGTCAAAGAACAGTTTCTTCGTGTGCTTCTTTCTGCTTTTTATTTGACGACATTTCACTTCTTACCATAGTCTTCAATGTGCTTGGAATATCACACTTTCGGTTTTACAGGAACAGTGTTCAAACTGTGACTTATGAGAAGAAAGTTATATCTCCCTGGGGGGAATGCACATATCAGCAAGAATTTTCTCAGAAAGCTTCTCTCCAGTTTTTATCTGACTATATTTCCTATTTCACCATAGGCCTGAATGTGATCCCAAATATCCCTTCACGGATCCATCCACGAGGGAGTTTCCAAGCTGCGTAATGTAAAGAAAGCTTTATCTGTGTGAGATGATTACACGTATCGCAGAGTAGTTTCCTAGAAAGGTTCTTTCCATTTTTTGTCTGAGGCTATTTCGCTTTCCACCATCCGCATCAACATGCTCCCGAATATCTCCTGGTATCTGTTTCTCCAAAAGGGTTTCCCTGAGTCTGTATGAGAAGAGAGGTATAACACTGTGACTGGAATGCACACGTCACAAAGTAGTTCCTCGGAAAGCTTCTCTGCAGTTTCGGTCTGAACATATTTTCCTTTTCACTGTAAGCCTCAAAGTGCTCCCGAATATCACATCACTCACTAAACATACACACGGTTAGAAAAGAGTTAAATGAAAAGAGAGGCTTAACTGAGCGTGAGGAATTATGACAACACAGAGTAGTTTCCCAGAAAGCTTCCTTCTGGATTTTACCTGAGGATATTTCTTTCCCCATCTTCTAAATATCGTTCCCAAATGTCCTTCCTCAGATTACACAAAAACAGTGATTTCACGCTGGTCAATCCAAATAATGGTTTAACTCTATGAGACGAATACACACATCGCAAAGAAGTTGCTTAGAACATTTCTCTGCAGGTTTCATCGGAACACGTTTCCTCGCTCACCGGAAGCCTCTGGGCGTCACTAAATAACCCTTCACAGATTCTTCAAAGACAGAGTTTTGAAACTGGGCAACATAGAGTAAGCATTAACTCTCTGCAGTGAATGCACATATCAGAGAGCAGATGCTTGGAATGCTTCTTCTTCATTTTTATTTCAGTATGTTTTAGTATTCGACATAGTCCTCAAGGCGTTCCGAAATATCACTTTTTCGGATTCACAGGAACAGTGTTCAAACACTGCCTTGTGAGAAATGAGGTATACCTCCCTGAGTGGAATGCATACATCACTAAGTAGTTTCTCAGAAAGCTTCTATCCAGTTTTTATCTGAAGATATCTCCTCTTACACCATAGGCCTGAATGTGGTCCCGAACGTCCTTTCACGGATATGTGCGTGATGGAGTTTCCAAACTGTGTAATATAATTAAAGTTTGAACTATGCAAGACAATGAAATATATCTAACACAAAGTAGTTTCACAGAAATCTTCTTTCCAGTTTTTGTTTGGGGATATTTCCTTTTTCACCATAGTCGTCGCTATACTCCCGAATATCTCTTAGTAGCTAATTCTCCCACAGGGATTCCGGAATCTGCTAGGAGAAGACAGTTATATTTCTCTGAGTGGAATGTATATGTCACAAAGCAGCTCCTCAGAAAGCTTCTCTCCAGTTTCTATCTGAAGACGTTTCCTGTCTCACCATAAGCATCAAAGAACTCCAGAGTATCCCTTCGCAGACTAGGCAAAAACAGTGTTATATACAGTTCAATGAAAAGAGAAGCTTAAATGTGTGAGCGGAAATCACGGGAAACAGAGCAGTTTCACATAAAGCTTCCTTTTGGTTTCTCTCTGAGGTTATTTCTTTTTTAGGATATTCTAAAGAGCATTTTAAATCTCCTTTCTCAGATTCCACAGAAACAGTGCTTTCAAACATCTCAATCCAAAGAATGATTTAATGTTATGAGATGAATACAAACATCACAAAAGAGTTGCGCAGAAAGCTTCTCTCTGATTTTCGATGGAAGACATTTCCTTGCTTGACTCAGGCCTCCTGTCGCCACTTACTATCCCTTCACAGAACCCTCAAAGACCGACTTTCAAACTGGAAAATGTAGAGTAAGTTTTAACCCTATGAAAAGAATGGACATATCAGAGAGCAATTTCTTCGAGTGCTTCTTTCTGTTGTTTATTGGACGACATTTTACTTTTTGCCCTAGTCTTCAATGTGCTCCAAATATCACTCTTTTGGTTTTACAGAAACAGTGTTCAAACTGTGCATTATGAGGAGAAAGTTATAACGCCCTGAGTGGAATGCACACATCACCAAGCAGTTTCTCAGAAAGCTTGTCTCCAGTTTTTATCTGACTATGTTTCTATTTCACCATAGGCCCGAAGGTGATCCCATATATCCCTTCGTGAATCCATCCACGAGGGAGTTTCCAAGCTGCATAATGTAAAGAAAGCTTCATCTATGTGAGATGAATAAACACAGCAAAAGCAGATTCACAGAAAGCTTCTTTCCAGGTTTTATCTGAAGATATTTTCCCATAGTCCAGAATGTACTCCCAAACGTCCTTTCGTGGATCCGTGCATGACAGTTCCAAGCTGCGTAATGTAAAGAAAGCTTTATCTGTGTGAGATGATTACACATATCACAGAGTATTTTCCTAGAAAGCTTCTTTCCATTTTTTCCTGAGGCTATTTCTCTTTTGACCATTGGCATCAACATGCTCCCGAATATCAATTGGTAGCTGTTTCTCCAAAAGGGTTTCCCCGACCCTGTATGATAAGAGAGGTAAAACATTGTGAATGGAATGCACACGGCACAAAGCTGTTCCTTGGAAAGCTTCTCTCCAGTTTCGGTCTGAACATATTTCCTTTTTCACCATTAGCCTCAAAGTGCTTCCTTATATTCCATCACACGCTAAACACACACAGGGCTAGAAAACTGCTCAATGAAAAGAGAGGCTTACCTGAGGGAGAGGAATTAAGACAACACAGAGCAGTTTCACAGAAAGCTTCCTTCTGGATTTTACCTGAGGATATGTCTTTCTCCATACTCTAAGAATCGTTCCCAAATGTCCTTCCTCAGATTCCACAAAAACAGTGATTTAAATCTGCTCAATCCAAATAATGGTTTGGCACTATGAGACGAATACACACATCGCAAAGCAGTTGCTCAGGACTTTTCTCTGCAGATTTCATTGGAAAGCGTTTCCTCGCCCACCACAAGTCTCCAGGCATCACTAAATATCCCTTCACAGATTCTTGAAAGAGAGAGTTTCGAAACTGAACAACATAGAGTGAGCATTAACTCTGTGAAGTGAATGCACATATCAGAGAGCAGATTCTTGGAACGCTTCTTCCTCGATTTTATTTTTATTGGACGATATTTCACTTTTTGCCATAGACTTCAATGTGCTCTGAGTATCACTCTTTTGCTTTTAGAGGAACAGTGTTCAAACTGTGCCTTATGAGAAGAAAGTTATAACTCCCTGTGCAGAATGCACACATCACCAAGCAGTTTCTCATAAAGCTTCTCTCCACTTTTTATCTGGCTGTATTTCCTATTTCACCATGGGCCCGAAGGTGATCCCAAATATCCCTTCCCAGATCCAACTACGAGGGAGTTTCCATGCTGTGTAATGTAAAAAAACTTCGTCTATGTGAGAATAATGAATATAGCAAAAAGCAGATTCACAGAAAGCTTCTTTTCAGTTTTATCTGAAGATATTTCCTTTTTCACCCTAGTGCAGAATGTGCTCCCGAAGGTCCCTTCGTGGATCCGTCCATGACAGTTTCCAAGCTGCCTAATGTAAAGAAAGCTTTACCTATGTGAGATGATTACACATATCACAGAGTAGTATCCTAGAAAGCTTCTTTCCAGTTTTTGTCTGAGGCTATTTTCCTTTTCACCATCGGCATCAACATGCTCCGAATATCACTTGGTACCTGATTCTCCAAAAGGGTGTCGACGACGCTGTATGAGAACAGAGGTATAACACTGTGACTGGAATGCACACATGACAAAGCAGTTCCTCGGAAAGCTTCTATCCAGTTTCGGTCTGAACATATTTCCTCCTTTACCATTAGCCTCAAGTGCTCCCGAATATCCCAGCACACGTTAAACATACACAGGGGTAGAAAACTGCTCAATGAAAAGAGAGGCTTATCTGAGTGAGAAGAATTAAGATGACACAGGGCAGTTTCACAAAAAGCTACCTTCTGGATTTTACCTGAGGATATTTCTTTCTCCATATTCTACGGATCATTCCCAAATTTCCTTCCTCAGATTCCACAAAGACAGTGATTTCAAGCTGCTCAATTGAAAGAATGGTTTATCTCTATGAGACGAATACACACATCGCAAAGCAGTTGCTATGAACGTTTCTCCACAGGTTTCATCAATAGAGGTTTCCTCGCTCACCACAAGCCTCCGTGCGTCACTAAATATCCCTTCACAGATTCTTCAAAGACAGAGTTTTGAAACTGGGCAAAATAGAGTAAGCATTAACTCTGTGAAGTGAATGCACCTATCAGAGAGCAGATTCTTGGAACGCTTCTTCCTCGATTTTTACAAAGTAGTTTCTCACAAAGCTTCTATCCAGTTTTTATCTGAAGATATTTCCTCTTTCACATTAGGCCTGAATGTGCTCCCAAATGTCCCTTTGTGGATATATGCATGACGGAGTTTCCAAACTGCATAGTATAATTAAAGTTTTAACTACGCGAGATGAATAAATATATATAACAAAGCAGTTTCACAGAAATCATCTTTCCAGTTTTTGTCTGAGGATATATCCTTTTTCACCATAGTCATCGCTATACTCCCAAGTATTTCTTGGTAGCTTATTCTAAAAAAGGGATTCCGGAATCCTCTAGGAGAGGAAAGGTATATTTCTGTGAGTGGAATGCACACGTCACAAAGCAGCTCCTCAGAAAGCTTCTCTCCAGTTTCTATCTGAAGTTGTTTCCTTTCTCACCGTAAGCCTCAAAGCCCTCCAGAGTGTCCCTTCGCAGACTAAGCAAAAACAGTGTTATGATACAGCTCAATGAAAAGAGAAGCTTAACTGTGTGAGCGGAATTCACGTGACACAGAGCAGTTTTACAGAAAGCTTCCTTCTGGATTCTCTCTGAGGTTATTTTTTTTCAGGTTATTCTAAAGAGCATTTTAAAATCTGCTTTCTCAGATTCCACAGAAACAGTGATTTCAAACTGCTCAATCCCAAGAATGATTTAACGCTATGAGATGAATATAAACATCTCAAAAGGGTTGTGCAGAAAGCTTCTCTCTGATTTTCGATGGAAGACATTTCCTTTTCTCACACAGGCCTCCGGTCACCAATTACTATCCCTTCGTAGAAGCTCAGAGATCGACTTTGATAGTGGGAAATGTAGAGTAAGCTTTAACCCTGTGAAAAGAATGGACATGCCAGAGAGCTGTTTCTTCGTGTGCTTCTTTCTGTTTTTTACTAGTTGACATTTCACTTCTTCTCATAGTCTTCAATGTGCTAGGAATATCAATCTTTTGGTTTCACAGGATCAGTGTTCAAACTGTGCCTTATGAGAAGAAAGTTATAACTCCCTGAGTGGAATGCACACATCACCGTGCAGTTTCTCAGAAAGCTTCTCTCCACTCTTATCCAGACTATATTTCTTATTTCTCCATAGGCCCGAATGTGATCCGAAATATCCCTTTGTGCATCCATTCATGAGGGAGTTTCCAAGTTGCGTAATGTAAAGAAAACTTCATCTATGATAGTTGAATAAACATAGCACAAAGCAGATTCACAGAAAGCTTCTTTCCAGTTTTTATCTGAAGATATTTCCTTTTTCACCATAGTCTAGAATGTGCTCTCGAAGGTCTCTTCGTGTATCCGTCCATGACAGTTTCTAAGCTACGTAATGTAAAGAAAGCTTTATCTATGTGAGATGATTACAGATATCACAAAGTAGTTTCCTAGAAAGCTTCTTTCCAATTTTTGTCTGAGGCTATTTCCCTTTTCACCATCAGCATCAACATGCTCTCGAATATCACGTGGAACCTGTTCCTCCAAAAAGGTTTCACCAACGCTGTATGACAATGGAGGTATAACGTTGTGAGTGAAATGCACCTGTCACAAAGCTTTTCCTTGGAAAGCCTCTCTCCAGTTTCGTTCTGAACATATTTCTTATTTCAACATAAGCTTCAAAGTGCTGCCAAATATGCCATCACAGACTAAACATACACAAGGTCAGAAAACTGATCAATGGAAAGAGAGGCTGAGCTGACTGAAAGGAGTTAAGACGACACAAAGCAGTTTCACAGAAAGCTTCCTTCTGGATTTTACCTGAGGATATTTCTTTCTCCATATTCTAAGGATCGTTCACAAATGTCCTTTCACGGATTCCACAAAAACAGTGACTTCAAGCTGCTCAATCCAAAGAATGGTTTAACTCCTTGAGATGAATACACACATCGAAAGCAGTTGCTCAAAAGATTGTATGCAGGTTTCATTGAAGGACGTTTCCTCGCTCACCACAAGCCTCCGGGCATCAATAAATATCCCTTCACAGATTCTTCAAAGACAGAGATTCGAAACTGGGCAACATAGAGTAAGCATTAACTCTGTGAAGTGAATGCACATATCAGAGAGCAGATATTTGGAATGCTTCTTCCTCGATTTTATTTCAGTATATTGCACTATTCGCGATAGTCCTCAAGGCGTTCCAT
>NW_016803664.1:0-39297 GCF_001698545.2 Rhinopithecus bieti
GAGCCACCGCGCCCGGCCTCCTGTTTTAGTTTCTAATTTTGGTGATAAAAAATCTGCCAGCTGGGCACAGTGGCTCATACCTGTAATCCCAGCACTTTGGGAGGCCGAGGCAGGCAGATCATCTGAGGTCGGGAGTTCGAGACCAGCCTGACCAACATGGAGAAACCCTGTCTCTACTAAAAATACAAAATTAACTGGCCGTAGTGGTGCACACCTGTAATCCCAGCTACTTGGGAGACTGAGGCAGGAGAATCACTTGAACCTGGGAGGCGGAGGTTGCAGTGAGCCGAGATCCTGCCATCGCACTCTAGCCTGGGCAACAAGAGCAAAACTCTATCTCAAAAAAAAAAGAAAAAAAGAAAGAAAAAAGAAAAAAAGGAAGCAATATCTGCCACCAATCTAATCTTTATAGTTAATCTTTGTTTCTTTCAAGATTTTATTTGTGGTGATCTGCAGTTTCCTTAGGATGTATATGGTTGTGAATTTTTCTTTGCCCTGCTTTACTTTCTGTGTTTCCTAAATCTAAGGCTCTGTTTTCATAAATTCTGGAAAATCTCACCCATGATCTCACTGAATATTGCTTCTCTTTCATCCTTTTTACTCCTTCCTTTTGGAACTCCTAAGAAATGTATATCGAATCTTTTAATTCTATCCTGCATAACTTTTACCTTTTATATTTCCTATCTCTTAATTTGTCTATGCTGCATTCTGGTTAATTTTCTGAGTTATCTTTCCTTTCATCGATTCTCTTCTGTTGTGTCTGTTATGTTATGGATTGAGTTGTGTCCTCCAGAAAAGTTACATTTAAGTCCTAATCTTAATATTTCAGAATGTGGCCTTATTTGGAAATAGGGTAGTTGCAGAGGTAATCAAGTTAAAATGAGGTCGTTAAGATGGCCCTAATCCACTATGACTTGTGTCCTTATAGAAAGGGGTAATTTGGACACAGAAGCACGCCCAGAGGGAGGACTATGTGAAGAGGCACAGGGAGAATGCCCTGTGAAGATTGGAGTTTTGCTGCAACAAGCCAAGAAACACCTGGGGCTAGAAGAAGCTGCAAGAGACAAGGAAGGAACTTCCCCTTTCAGGTTTCAGAGGGAGGGAGCATGACCCTGCTAACAACTTGATTTTGGTTTAAAAAAGCATCTAAAAGTACATTTCTGGCAATACATTTCTGTTGTTCTGAGCCACCCAGTTTGTGGCACCTTGTCATGGCAGCCCTAAGAAACTAATACATTATTTATTTAGTTTTAAATTAACTGTTTTTTTTAATTTCCAAAAGTATGACATGATTTGTTTCCAAATGTATTTCTTTTTATTATAGGATGTCTTGTTCTTGTATCATGGCTTCAAATCTTTCTTTAATATCTTTAGTTATTTTATTTTTAAGTTTTTGGAGATAGGACCTTGGTCTGTCACCCAGGCTGGGGTGTAGTGGTTCAATTGCAGCCCACTGCAGCCTCAACCTCCCAGGCTCAAGTGATCCTCCCACCTCATAGCTGGGACTACAGGCATGTATCACCATACCAGACTAATTAAAAAAATTTTTTTTTTCTAGAGACTGGGTCTCACTATGTTTACCACGGTGGTCTCAAACTCCTAGCCTCAAGTGATCCTCCCACCTTGGCCTCCCAGAGTGCTGGGATTATGGATGTGAGCCACCATGCCTGGCCTCGTTATTTTAAATATACTTATTTTTATTGCTAGTTTCAGATTGTTCTATTATCTTAAGTTATTAGTGTATTACCTTCCTGTTTGTTGTATCTGCTTACTCTCTCTTATAAGAATTATTTTCTTTTGTGATTTGTACTTTTTTTTTCTTTTAATTGTTTGCTTAGCAGGAGCTTTCCCCGTCTTGGGGATATCCCATGCTCCTGGGGTTGTGAAAATGTTTCTACAGAGTAGTTTTACATTTTTCATGATGGGCATCTCAGTGGTTTTATTGGTCTGCAGCCAGTTTTTAGTTTAATTTCTTCTCTGACATTTCCTTACAGGTGGATAATGTGAGTTTAGATCCTACACCTGCATGGTCAAACAGACTTGGGGGTTTGATTTTCCATAACTGACTTTCTTTACCACTTGGATCTAGGAAAAGACAAAGTTCCTTTCTCTTCCCTTTGCTGTACCTTCTAGGATCTTGATTTCATAGCTGGTTGTCAGTTCTAACTCCCCACCTTGAGTAGGCCTTCTCCATCTCTCCTGTTGCTGAATCGGTGTTTCGACCCCAGGCCCTGATCTTTATGGCCCAAATCTAGACCCATACCTTGCTGAGTCCCCAGAGCGTGAGTTCACAAATGATACCACGGCAGCTCTGGCCATTGTTCCTCTTCATTTCTTGTACCTGGGAATTTCTATTTTATTCTCTCTTTCTCATTCTTTCTTACAAGTTTGGTTCTGTTTCAAAACTTTTGCTACATTTCCCCAGTATTTCTCTGCACTTTTAGAAGTAGATTGAAGCTGTGTTTGTGCAGTCTGCCATTTCACGGGAGCAGAAAGCCAGGACCAATGGCTGACATTGAATGGTTGTGCAGAATGGGCAGTATATGCTGATAGAGGTTTTCAGGAGGGAGAGATTCACTGAGGAATGGAAACAGCTGAGCACTGAAGAATGCTAGGTAGAGTTCAGGTAAGGAAAGAGTTAAATGTTTTAAAAATATTTTTACATTTCAACTAGATTTGGGGTTCTATATAAAGACAAGGCTATGCATCTAATGACCAGCATGATCATATGCACATTAAACATTTTTATATTCTGCAGATTGACAACTTTTCTCCACTTTCTGTTCTTTCCTATGACTTTGCCTTTGTAGAAACAAAACTGTGCTCTGTGAACCACAGGAAGCCAGGTTTTTGTAGGAATCACCACACGGCTTCAAAACCTTACCATGCTGACTTAGTCCTCAAGGCAGTGGATGGCTGTGAATAAAGGAATTAGATGGTGTTCCTAGAGTGTTTCAACCTGTAGTGAATGGAGAAAGAAGGCTCAAGTCAGAATTTTGGTTTTAATTTTAATTTCATCAACTATGACTTCGTTGTCTGAAAAGACTGGGGGTAGCAAATCTCTTGCTCTACTTTGGAAATGCCCTCAACACCTGCTAAAGTGGAGATACCTACTTAATCTAACTCCTAGAGTTAGATTAGGTAGAATAGAGTATAATCTAATCTTTGTAACTAGAGGGTAGTTACAAATATTAAATGAGAAAGAAGAAGTGAACATGCTTTAGAATAAAAATATGTTTTATAAGACAGGCAGCAGACTCTAGAGGCTCAGAGCACAGACTCCAGAGGCACACTGAGTTTGAAGCTCCAGCTCTGCCTCTGACAAGCTGTTACAATTTAAATCTGTGCCTGGTTTCCTCATACATAAAATGTGGATAATAACAAATATACCTCTTAGGGTTGTTGTGGGAGTGTAATGAGGTATAATATTGCCTCATATATAGTAAGTTCTCAATGAGTAGTACTTTTAATTACATTCCTTGATATTATCATCTGCATAAGGGGATTAATCTTAGCTCCAGGAACCCCAAGCAAGTCTGGAAATAAGATTGGAGTGTTTGAGAATTCTCTGAAACTGTCCCCCAAATTTTGTGGGTATGTGCATTTGTAGTGGAGTGGTGCATTTTCCTTGAGCGGAAGTCTATTTTTATCAGATTCTGAAAAAAATATGCCACCCAAAAAGTGTTCAGAACCACTGTTGTTTGAATCTAGGACTTTGTTTCAATCTAAGGACTATAGTGCTTCAAAATCTTATGCATTCCAAATAGGCTCTATGGCCCCTGGTTAGTTCAATAAATACTGATGAAGAGTTAGGCCCTGGTCCATGGCAGTCACTCAGCCATGCAGGAGCAACACCTTTGCTCAGGTAACTCTCTCTGTACCTAGAAGGGAAATGGCAACCTCTTGAGGGACTCAAATGAGAATTCAGAAAATCACTCTGATGGTTTTACCACCACTGTCATATCTTCCTTTATGGGCAATTTTAGTGCCACCCAAGTCAACTTTATTACTAAGGTGGTCCATGGAAGTACTGAAGGTTTACTTAAAGCTTTTCTTTGAGGGAAGTGTAAAATTTTCCCCGTTCCCATGAAGTGACATGACAGCCTTTTGTTATTTCCAGTGAAAATGGAAGGTCAGGAGATTGGGAGACCTTGGTGAAGTGTCCTAACATACATGATGGAGAATTCCTCAAACTTCATGAATTTTAAGAACCATTAGACTGTTTTCTTCTATTCTTTGAACTTGCATTTGCTTTGACTCATCTCAGGCATTTAAACAGTAAATGTCAAACTTTATTTCTTTTTAATGATGTGTGTCGTCTAAATAGTGATGCCATCAATAGGGAATGTTGTATTTTTGTTATTTTCTTACCTTCTGCTCTCAGATGCCTTTTAACATATGTAAAAATATTTATATAGTGTTTCAAGTCTGCAGCATTCAGTACAGAAATGCTCTTTTGAGTTCTCCCTTTTGGTAATATCATATTTAACTCAAAAGAAGTCATAGGCATATCGGGGGCAGATAGTTGGTACAAATCTGACAAAAAGCTAATGAGCTCTCCTGTGATTATCAGGGAGGACGGTGACTCATTAAATCTCATTTCCTGGGCAAGTCCACATAGGGAGAAGAAATTAACTGAAATAAAGGCCTGAGAACCTAATGCAGTCAGATTTATGGACATCTGTATAAGCAGCCACATGATAATCAGTGCAAATAGTAAAATGTTTTAATGAGGTTCTGTGAAATATTTAATGGGTTACTCTATGATTTTTTTAAAGTTTGGTTGTTTTCTACTAGAAATTGGCTCCTTAGAAGGGAGAGTCCTGAAACCAAGTGGGGGTGTCTTTTGGTTGAATTTCATCCAAACTCTTGTTTCCCTACATAGACCTTCTTTATGTATATGTATTAAACACTGTCATTGATTTTCACAGCTATGTTGAAAAGAGGGTCAGGACGGTTAGAATCCATAAATACTTCTCCTTCTGGTTCAAAAGTATGTAAGTATCTGCTTAGAGTTAATCCTTTCAGGTTCCTTAGAGTGCATCATTTTTCATTCTGAGGGTTTTCCTCTGCTTGGAAGAAAATTTTCCAAAAGAGAGCAAGCCATAAGCAAAATAAAGAAGAGACTGCAATTTGGTTCTGACACCTTAACTTCCCTTTAAATGTCCATTTTCACCTACTTGGTATTTCCTTTATATTCCTCAACCTTGGGTACTGGTAGCTTTCAAAGCATCCTCTAGTTAAATGACAATAGCTTAAGTTATTGCTTTTCCTAGTGACTCAACAGGGACTCATAAATGCAAATAAGTTAATTTATAGTGGGAGAATTTTAGATGTCATAATGGACTGGGTGGGTTCATGATATCTGGAAGGTCTCAAATTGCACTCATTCATCAGGCCAGCCTTGTTGCTTGACCATCTCATATAGATCGGCCCTTACAACTGTGTTGGAGGAATAGTCAGTTGAATGGTGAAGGGAGATTAAGAAGTGGTCTGTGTGATGCCTGTTGCTATATGAGCGGTTATCTCATCACATAACCTTATTTGGGAACCTCATCCTGAAACAAGAGATCACTCTCAGTTTTATGTTCTTTCCTCAACCTTGGTATTTCTAGAGTCTATCCATGTCATCAAATTCTAGACTTGCAGCTAAGACCCATGCTTTCTGCCATAACCATGAAGAGAAGGATCATCTACAGGTATGATTTATTTTTAAAGGGCCATGGGCAGGATTCCTAATGGAAAAATCATCCCAGACAACCTTTTCATAGCAAAGATGGGCATGCCAGTGCAAAATGTCAAGATGATTTAGACTAATTCATATCCTAACTCATGTTCACATTGAACATCCAGTATTTGAGGCAATTTATCTTTTAAGGTCACAGTTATCTAAGATAACATATTAGGGCAGACGATGTCAAAAGAAGGGGGAGAGGTATGTAGGGATCTCAGTTCACAATGTGAAAAGTGAATGAGTGAAAGTATCATATCTTCTTGACTCAAAAGTGTACATTAAGAAAATGATATTAATGTTTTATAGTTCATAAAATCACATTATAGTTCATAAATATGCTTAATATAGTATTTTGTTATTTTCTTCCATATTCTCCATGATTAAATGTTGTAATCAGTATTTTCTTAGAGTTTAGGAAATATCATTCATTCCTTGTAGGCTAGAATGTCGAATGTCTTAGTCACAACCTCTTGATTGTATTTTAGCTTGTAAAAACACCACCACCAAGTCTCTTCTATAGCTGATGAGAGGAAGGCCAGGTAGCGCTTTAAAAACAAATGAAGGTATTTAAATTGCAGAACACACAGCTTAAACATGGCAAGTGGCTGAACTGAAGCTGTTAAGGCCAAGCTGTTGTGAATGGGAACCTAACTCAAGGTCCTGCGGCAGAGATCAAGTTAACAGTGTATCCAAAGTTAGAGGCCAGGGCAGTAAAAGACAATGGACCAATTCAGAGTAACACAGGTTTCAGAAGCAGAATTTGTAAAGAATGCTGGGAGCAAAAGTATTAACTGTGAAGGAATGGGATGGTAGGGGAAAGAAACTTAAACATTCTTACTTTTAGGCTGGACATGGTGCCTCGTGCTATAATCCCAGCACTTTGGGAGGCTGAGGCCAGAGGATTGCTTAAGTCCAGTTCAACACCAGCCTGGACAACATAGGGAGACCCTGCCTCTCCAAAAAATAAATAAAAACAGCCAGGCATGGTGGCACATGCCTGTAGTCCCAGCTACGCAGGAGACTGAGGTGGGAGGGCTGCTTGAGCCTGGGAGGTCAAGGCTGCAGTGAACTGTGAATGTACCACTGCACACTCCATCTTGGGTGAAAGAGTGAGACCCTGCCTCAAAAATCAGAAAAATTCTTACTTTTAATTTGTGTTTCAGTTTCTATGTTATAATGAACTTACAATTTTTTAATTTAAGACACTATAAAAATAGTGTCTTAAAGGGGAAAAAAATCTTTCTTTCCCTTCTCTTTCATGTGCATGGCACAAGAAAATGAAGGTATGTGGAGGCCCATTTGTGGTCAAAAGTGGATAAATCTTCTGTAAATCTAGATTCATGATTTAAGTGAAAGTGGGAAGGGGATGCAATTGAAACTATCAATGCTGTTTATTTCTATTCTAGGAGGATGCTGGCCCATAGGCTGTACCTTCAATTCATTTGAATTCCTGGTTTTCAGTCACCTCCATCCATATTGCATCTTCTTTTCTTTTATTGTCAGCTACTGCTTATTCCTAAGCATCCTTTTTACTTGAAATACTCTCCAGCTTTGAAATCTAAGTCCCAGAAACAAGTGTGGCTGTTTGGGTGTGTGTACATTTTTTAAAGTAGCCACTGTTTCTGAGTTGAAACTGACCTGTACATGAGTAAAGAATGCAGTGATTTAAACAAGGGCCAGTAATTTTGCCTGGGCCTCAGGTGGCAAAAAATTTGGAAAATAGTATCCTCGTAGGAATAGCCAGCAATGACTTGATGGTGACATTTTTCTCCTGGCTCACATCCCTGCCTTACTGAGAGTTGGAACCAAATGGGCATGGGTTGGTGGGTGAACATTAATGAAACATTATGAGTCCCTGGCAGCAACCAGCAGAGTCACAGAGTTGCTTTACTGTCTGCTGCTGTTCACCTTACATGTCTATTTTTTCCCTTCAAACTTCAATGGTTTTTCCAGTGTTCCCCTTTTGAAAAAGATTGATGTGGCTGGCAATGGCGAGGGGATTAACATGAATAACAAATTATTCTTACACGTTTGAAGTTATAGGCCTATTATACTTGCCCTTTAGGGAAACACTGGGCTTTACCAAGCTATTGTTATTCTCAACAAATTGTAATAATTATTAGTGCTAGGAGTTGGGTTCCTTGGTTTAAGCTTAGCATATACAAATCATCTGTGCCTTTTGGGAAGCTCCTCTCACTACCTGATTCACAGAGAAATGAGCTGCATGGGATAGGGAAGTATTTCCCAACCCTAAAATGTCCAACTAAGCTTTTTTTTTTTTTTTTTTTTGAGAAGGAGTCTCGGTCTTGTTGCCCAGGCTAGAGTGCAATAAAGTTTTTTAGTAGAGATGGTGTTTCACCATGCTGGCCAGGCTGGTCTCCTGACCTCAAGTGATCCACCTGCCTCAGCCTCCCAAAGTGCTGGGATTACAGGCATGAGCCACTGCGCTCCACTGCAACTAAGCTTTAAGCTGTCTAAATATTTTGCATCTTAGACCTCAGGCATTACAAAGAAGAGACGGGTAAAGAGAACCTATAGAAACTGTATTTATTCATGAGGGGGTGAAATAGAGAGTGTGTGTGCACCAGATAGAAATAGTTTGTCCTGACAACTCACAAGAATGGTGGTTAGGAAACACAGACTTAGAAATAGCATCAATGTTGCTTTTTAAGTGACAGGGTAAGATCTCCAATCAAGTCCAAATCAATTGTATGACTATAATAACTATATAATCTCTCAGAGCCATTCTTTGCTCATCTTTAATATAGGTATAATAAAATATTACTGTTAGAGAAGTAAATAAAATAGCAAAATTTCTTACTGTGTACATGCTTTTTATAACTATTTGTTTTTTTAGTATTGCTAATACTGCTTGCCTGTCTCATATTTCAATTGCTGATGATAGTCTCGAAAAAGAGAGCCCTCCAATGGGCTGAATAAAGCCTCTATATGGAAGAATATGGGTCAAATCAATATAATACATTGTATTCAACACTTATTTGTACAGCCGGATTGAAACCACAGCAGCACCAATAACTAGCTGTGTGACTCCATGAAAGTTACTCACCAGTACAACGCATCAGTTTCTCTGTCTGTAAACCAACAGTACCTATTTCAGGGTGGTTGTGAGAATCAAATAAGGCAGTTACCTGCAAAGCTCTTAGAAGAGCACTGTGAAGTTACTATCTCAGCATGACAGGTCTCCAAGCCTCCTGGGCAGCTCCACAGGTTCTATGATGATAGGATGAGAACACATGGCATTTCTGTCTTCTTAGGAGGTGCTACTATTCTTCCCAGGGGCTGGGGCCACTCCTTTCTTAGGGGTGCCATATTGGCATTATCAAAATGGTTGTGTTGGTCCATTTCTGGGAGGATGCTCATGTGCTCTATCTTGTTATGAGCAGGATGTTCTTCTCTCAGGACAGTGACTATCGTGGACTAGCTGCCTGAGTTACAACACTGTTCAAGATTTTGCCATTAACAAGCCATTCTAAACCCCTAAATCTCAGGAGGTCATGTCTCCTTCGGGGGAAAACAGCAAGATTCATTTCCTTTCCCCATTTACCAAATGGGGACATTTCTGATGGAAAGTAAGTGAACGAATGAACATGTGGTAGAATTAAGATAAGATTTTAAGATTTTCTGGGCTTTGTTTTTGTTTTTTTGAGACGGAGTCTCACTCTGTCGCCCAGGCTGGAGTGCAGTGGCGCGATCTCGGCTCACAGCAAGCTCCGCCTCCCGGATTCACGCCATTCTGCTGCCTCAGCCTCCCAAGTAGCTGGGACTACAGGCGCCTACCACCAGGCCCAGCCAATTTTTTTTTTTTTTTTTGTATTTTTAGTAGAGACGGGGTTTCATCGTGTTAGCCAGGATGGCCTCGATCTCCTGACCTCGTGATCTGCCCGCCTCGGCCTCCGGAAGTGCTGGGATTATAGGCTTGCGGCACCGCGCTCGGCCAGATATTAAGATTTTCTAGGCAGGGGATTGAATTAAATAATACCCCAAAACTCCTTTTCTTAGGCTCTTGAAGTGATTCCTTTTCATATTAGTACAATTATCAGCCTACAATCTCCCGATTGAGATTTACATGGAAGACAGCACATGGCCTAAGATGGTTACTATAATGCTACATCAAGAAATAGAGGTGCATCTTACACAAACCTTGGTGTGAAAGCGTTGATTTACAAAACAGATTTACTACTAACAACCACTGGTTTAAAAACAACACTGTAAGGTTTTCAGAGTCTTTTATAGGTTGTTACTCTCTTTTACAGACAAGGAAACAGAATTCACTATAAATAAAGTCTATTTTTTTCAATTTAATACAGTGTGTCTCCTGGGATGTCTAAAATATGATTGTGCTTACCAAAATCCTACTTTCCCCTACATGTTCAGGAATATACTTATGAAATAAAGAAAGGTAAAGAAAACGCAAAATTGTGGTATATATTATGTTTACATTCAATACATAATTTTGATAAAAATTTGTAATGCAACCATTACATGAATTACAAGACAAATGAAGGATTCAATTAAAAATATTAGTTTATAGAGTACCATAGGGAGTATGGACAGTTCACGGGTCACAGCTTTACATTTGTTGTTGAACATGTACTTTTGATCCCGTGAGTGTGCCTCAGTGCTCATATGTATCACCTCAAAAGTCTAAAATTTGAGGCTTTCATGGATGGAGGCTGTGACACCATGGCCCCCAGCTCTGCCTGGGGTAGGCAGGTGCTTGGCACCAAAGCACAACCTCAAGTTGGTTGAAAAGGCACACATCCTAATTGACTTAGTTCCCATCCTCCCCTTCTTTGTTCTTCTCACTGACATTTTGGCCAAGTGGCATTCTTTGTCCTGTTCCCCCTTCCTTGCTTCCGCTACTGCAAAAGCCAACTGCAGCTCCTTTGGCCCAGGGCAGTGTGTCTAGCACGTGGGCCAGGACCCCGGCTGGTCTGCAGGCTGTTACCCGTCTGATATGAGGTAAACATAGACGTTGAGAATAAGCCCTGAGAACATTTTATATAAATTTGACATGGTTGCAACTGTCAAGCGCAATTATTGGAATGTAATTTTATGTCTGTTGAATTTATTTTTTTAAATTGGGATTTAGACTTTTTTTGTGCATTTCATTTTTCTGGCAATTTATTATTTATTCATTTATTTATTTAACAAAGATATTGGTCTGTGCTTGATAGGAAATAAAGAAAATGGGCCCTCATCACAAATAATTAAGCAATTTGGGGAGCACCCACATAGCGTGTAAGTGTGCAGATCTTAGAGCCATAGTACTCAGATATGTGGCCTGGTTATCTGTAGGACTGAATGACTTTGGGGAGCTTTATCCTCTTCTGCCTACATTTATCTGTAAAATGGGGTAATTGTACCTACTGCACTGGGTTGTGAGGATTCAAGAGGTTAATACCTGCAGGACTTGTAGAAAAGTACCTCTCATGGAGTGAGGCTCCATATGTTTTCAGTGTTGTCACTTGTACTTCCAGACACTCATTTGTATCTTTGCATATGCTGGGGCTACATTTTGATTTTTTAAAATATAAACATTTAATTTTAGGAAGAAAATAGACTTTTATCCATGACAGCAAAAAACATCTAAGTATGTTTCTTCAACTAATACTGGGAATTATATTTTTTACTTTATTTTTTTATTTTTATGGGTACATAGTAGGCATATGTATTTATGGGGTATGTGAGATATTTTGATACAGGCATAAAATGCATAATCACATCAGGCTAAGTGGGGTATCCATCACCTCAAGCATTTATCTTTTTTTTGTGTTATAAACATTCTAATTATACTTTCGGTTATTTTAACATGTACAATAAATTATTGTTGACTATAATCACCCTGTTTTGCTATCAAATACTAGATCTTATTCCTTCTATCTAACTATGCTTTTATATCCATTAACCATCCTCACCTTCTCCCTTCCCCCAACTATCCTTCCCAGCCTCTGGTAATCATCATTCTACTATTTCCATGAGTTTAATTGCTTTAATTTTTAGTTCCCACAAATGAGTGAGAACATGTGAAGTTTATCTTTCTGTGTCTGGCTTATTTCACTTGACATAATGTCCTCCAGTTCTATGCATGTTGTTGCAAATGACAGGATCTCATTCTTTTTTATGGCTGAATAGTATATGTGTACCACGTTTTCTTTATTCATTCATCCATCTGTTGATGGACACTTAGGTTGCTTCCAAATCTTGGCTGTTGTGCATGGAGTACAGATGCATTGTGATTGTTGAGGGCCCTAGGCATTTTTGCCTTCATGGATCTCTTCATCTATTAAAAAAGACTATACATTTTATTTTATGACTGTGTCGTCTAAAGATGAGTCTAGATTCATTATTATATATTCATTTTTTATGATTTTAAAATAAATCGGAGCTACAATATTTCTGTGGTGTCCTAAGAGAATCATGGCCCCTGGGCATGGCACTTACTGGTGAGGCTCAGGCAAATTGGAGCCTGTTGGGTAAGTTGGCCCTGGATGAAAGCCTGTCCTTCTCTCGCAGAAATGCTTTTCTCCCAAGCACCTTCTCTCAGCATCATTCCTCTGCCTCTTGAGCGTCTCCTCTTCTTTGAGACTCCACCCAATCTGTTCTGTGGGTCTGGGGGTATTATAATTGCCTATTTACTGTTCTGTTTCCCAGGTTGGACTCTGAGTTCTTCAAACCCAAGAAACACCCCTGTCTCCTTAGTGCTAAGTGCATTATAGTTGAATCAATTACTAGTTACTCCCTTTGGCTGGGTAAATGTATCATGGTGCGGGGAGCAGTGTGGATGGGGCCTCAGGACATCTTGAAAGAAGGTTTATTCAGAACGTCGGAGAAGCTTAAAGGCAGTCTTTTTATTCCCATTCTTGCTGGCATCTGAACACTGGTGGACTTCAAAACAGAAAGAATAGACTAAGATAAGTTGAGAGTCAGGTAGTAAGAGCTTTACAAGACAGTTGCCTGAGCAGTGGGACCTCCCAACTGATTAACATTACCGGGAGCTTAACTCATACATCATACTGAGAACAGACCCCTAAAAGCTGATCTGCTGCCTCATTAGAAGCCAATCAAATGCCTTCAGTGTTGAGTAATATGTTTGACTGGGCTGGCTCCAGGGAGCAAAACAGCAAGGAGGTCTTATGTTAATTTCAGATGTGGTGGCAAGGCTAGTACTGAGAGTTGCCCTGGCAATAAAGATGTTGTGACTCAATCCCAGGGTAAAAATCTCTGCAAGAGGATGGTCAAATCTCATGAGATTTCCTGCTACAGCATCTTCTCCATCAGGCGAAACATGCTTTATTTCACAGCATTGCCCAGTTTCACCAGCCATTGATTTGTAGAGATTCTCTAATTTCAGGTGCATGGGAAGCACCCGGTAATCCTGACGGGCATGCAGACCCTGGGCCCAATCCCAGAGCTTCTGAGTCAGTGGTCTGGGAGAGAGCCCAGAATCCACAGGTTTAACAAGCAGCAAGATAAATAATACTGCAGATGGATTGGATCAGACTTTAAGAACCTAGCTGCTACTGGACAAGCTTTGAACAGTAAGAACCATTTCTTTTGTGTTCTGACGTCCATGGTCTATGTTCACAGGTCTTAGCTCTCACTTCTTGAATGCCCAGAACATAACATAATTCTTAAGCATGGAAGGAAGCCAGAAATATTCCCTGTATGCCCCAAGCCATCTCCCTTACAGATTCTGAAGTCCCCAGTTTTTCTGGCTTTTCTGGATTTAGGGCTGGCATGTGAACATCTGCAATACAGACTGTTTTTCTCAGAACTGAGCTGTGAAACCAGCTTGCTGGCACTCTGCACTGGGGTTCCATTTGCTATTAAGGGCTCTAATGAGGAGGGACAGGCAATTATTATTATTTATTTCACTAATTAGCCAGATAATCATTCATTCTGAAACTATTCAGGGTTGGAAATGTGTTCATTTGTGCCCTTTGTCTAATGCGGATTCATTTTGGTTTTTTTCCCCTTTTCTTTGCAAAAACGGCTGCTTTGTTAAATGAGGGGCAAAGGGAGTGGGCAAGAAGGAGGAATTAAAAAAAGAGGAAGAGATCATTTCTGAGCTGTGAAGATAATGCAACAAGGAGCCAGAGTCCATAAAAACATCACCTTTCAGTCTCTGAAGACATAATGCTTGATGATAACCATAAAACATGTTAGTGCAAAATAAATTGCTGTTCTATTCAAATCCTTAAACGTACTACTGTGGATGTCACTGGAGATATGCAACTCTTTTTTGCAATCTTGAGGTATATTTTATCATAATTTGTGGGGTGGGTGACAGCCTTGTACACATGATTGCCTTTTCCTGCTCAGTTAGCTTGTCAAGGGCAGAGTCCTTTGGCCTTTTATGAATACAGGACTATTAAGAAATGAACAGGATAACTGAACAGCATGGAGAGGAAAGTTTATTTTTCTTTACTAATAAATACATTAAGTTTTCATGGTGTTTGTTTATAGGAAGCTACTGTTTTCCTCTGCAGGTTATTTTGGGGAGTGGAAGGAGGTTGTTATTGTCATTTTGATGCTCTACATCCTATTTTTTGTTGTGGGAAGGAAAGAACTTCTGGGAGGTTGGGATTTATCTTCAATGTCACAAAATAAAATGTTCAAGAGCACTTCCGCCTTTAGGCAGAATTCTTTTTAAGGTAGGTAATTACAATGAGAAGCTGGTGCTTAATTAATAATAGTCACTTCTATAAAGTGGGCATGCAGTATATAGCACTATTTTTTGTAAGCCAAATCTCTCAGACAAAACTAGCATGATCAGGCTGAGAGTCTTTTCCTTTTTTTAAAGACTTCTGTTTTGAGGGATATAACCAGATCCAAGGGTGATAGAAGCTGGAGCCAGGGATCTTCATCCAAGGAGATAAGAGAGGGTGGCCATTTGTCATGGAAATGGAAATCCTTGGTGGGGTAGGGATCTTAGCAAACGTTTCACCTTCCTAAAGGATGACTTAGCTAGTTACCATAGCTTCCAACACCCTCTTTGTCTTACAATACATATTTCTTAATATGTTAAAGGATTCAATGTAGTGAACTTCTAGCCTGAATGGCTTTTTCCTCTTCATGGCCTCCTGTGTCATCATAGCACTGGAAATTGCTCACACATTTTGATAAATGTCAATAAAGGCCAGGCTGGACAATATGGTGAAACCTCATCACTACAAAAATTACGAAAAATTAGCCAGTCTTGCTGGTGCGCACCTGCGGTCCCACTTACTCAGGAGGCTGAGGTGGGAGGATCACCTGAGCCCGGGAGGTTGAGGCTGCAGAGAGCTGTGATTGCTCCACCGCACTACACCCAGCCTGGGCATCAGGTGAATTTTTGTCTCAAAAAAAAAAAAAAAAAAAAAAAAGGGTAAAAAAAAAAAAAAAAAAAGGGTCAAAAAGAGATAAACATGTCCTATGCAGAAAGTTCAAGGAACCATGGTTCCAGGTCTTCAACTGCACCTACCAAATTTTCAGAAGCTCTATCAGAGGCAATTTTTTATGCCTCAGTATCCTGGACATATCAGGGTTCATTCTGGTAGGAGCAGCAGCGGGAACAATGTCCTAGTATCTACTCTACCCACCACCACAGTGATAAAATATTTCCTGAGAGGAATAAAAAGAACTTTACAAATAAGTTCTTTACAATGTTGAATGCATAGATCTAACACATTAATTTACTGGGGATCTTTATATATTATATAGGAGAAAAGCAGAAGAAAGAGATATAAATGAAAGAAATGTTTATTCTACTTAAGAGTAAGAAACAATTACCAAATCCAAGAAGCACTTTAATGTAGGACTGGCATGTTAAAAGGAATTTGATTATTTTAAATAATTCTGCTCTATTCCTGAAAGCACTTTCAAGAGCTCTAAAGATAGGACAATTTGAAGGTACTAAAAAACTGGTCAAGTTGCATTTTTAAAAGGTTTTAAATAACCTAGACTTCTCCTGAAGGTGATCTCACCAACTTACATGCACTGCATGATGACTAGGAAAAAGGGGTGCCAGAGGTCGTCTTCTACACTAGCCACTTGAAGGGACAGAAGTTTGTGGTGATTATTCAATATAACAAGGCTTAGAAAGCTAAGAAAAGAAAAATAGCTGAATAGAAAGCAAAAATGGAAGTGGGTGTGATGAGCTGGAAGCTGCCTTCCCATTGTAAGGTTCTATGTGTATTGCCACATCCAGGTGGCTGTGGGAACATTGCCTACTGTGTAGATATGCAGTGGCAGCAGCTGGGACAGTGTTTGCTCCCCCTAAGCACAGGCTTCAAAACTTTGGCTCTTTTTCAGACACATGCAAGGACTCATCAAGCTTTGCAAGCGGGGGTTGCAAATGGGCTGAAGATGAGAGCCTGAGGCCTTTATAAGAGTAGCCTTCCCAGGTAAACTGGTTTGTTGAGATGGATTTCCTAATCCATCTCGTCAATAATGATTTCCCTCCAACATATCAGCACTTACCTGTACTAGGGCCTTTGCCCTTGCTGTTGCCTCCTTGAATGTTCCTCTCCCAGATATATGGGTGGCTCGCTCTCTACCTTCATTGAGGATTCTGCTTGAATGTCATTCATCAGTGCTGCCTTTCTCTCCAACCACCCTACTGAGAATAACTGCCTGTCACTCTCTATCCCCATCTTCCCTTTTTTCCTTCCATAGCACTTAACATCATCTGATGTAAAACATTTTTATTTGTCTCTGCCGTTAGAAAGCAAGTTCTATGACAGTAGGGTCTGTGCCATATAGAACCTCCCAACAATGGAAGTTGTTCACTTTGTATTCCCAGTGCCTCAAATAGTACCCGTCATATAGTAGGAACTCAGTCAGTGTTTGTGGAATGGATGAGTGAATAACAATTATTTTGCTATTATGTGCGCTTTTCTTGAGCCAAGCTCCACACTGAGTTTCCATGCACTTGAGCACATGCCATCCATGATGCCCTACAGGTAGGTCACTGTTGTTACTTTGCATCCCGTTTCACAGATGAAGTTGTATTCCTGGTGGCCCCACATGCACAGAACTCTACTCTAAGAAATACAGAGCTGCCCTGAAGATATTAGCACTATGCACCTTTCTCTTAATCAAGAATTTGTTATCACACACAATTTGTTTTTTGTTTTCTTTTTTTCTTTTGAGACAGAGTCTCAATCCATCACCCAGGCTGGAGTGCAGTGGCATGATCCTGGCACACTACAACCTCCACCTCCTACGTTCAAGCAGTTCTCATGTCTCAGCTTCCCCAATAGCTGGGATTACAGATGCACACCACCACACCTGGCTAATTTTTGTATTTATTTATTTTTTGTAGTAATAGAGAGAGTGTTTCACCATGTTGGCCAGGCTGGTCTTGAACTATTGGTCTCAAGTGATCCACCCACCTCGGCCTCCCAAAGTGCTGGGATTACAGGCGTGAGCCACTGCACCTGGTCACGCATAATTTGTTTTAAAAGATAAAGAAAACATCAAAGTTGTGGAAAAATTAGCAGAGAAGGAGAACTTGACTCAGAAGGATATTAATTTCAACAGATTTCCTGGAAGGGACTTTTCCCTTAGGGTTACCATATTTTGGGGAAGGGAGAGGATACAGAATGCCTGGTTAAATTTGAATTTCAGATAAATAACAGAGGATTTTTTTTTTAGTTTAAGTGTGTTCCACATATTGTATGGGACATATGTATGCTAAGAAATTATTCATTGTTTTTCTGAAATTTAAATTTAACCGGGCATCCTGTGTTTTATCTGGCAACCCTCATTTTGTTGGTTTTCATTTCTAACAAAATGGAGGAAAATAATGTTGAAAATAAGAGTAATAAAACAATTGCAGTTACCATTTCTGCTCCTCAGGAACTGTGTGCCTTTGCATAAGTTATCTGTAGTTCTTACAAGAGCCTTGAAGCTCAGAGAGGATAAGTCATGTGCCCAAAGCCACACAGCCAAAAAACCCATTTTCCTCCCATAACACCCGTCATCATCTGACATAAAATATTTTAATTTTAATCTCCCCAGTAGAAAATAAGCTCTATGAGGATAGGTCTATGCCCCTAAAGAACCTCCTGATGTCTGGGTCCCTCTGACTACAAAACCAAAGTTTCCCATGACCCCACTATGTTCTTTGAGGTACTCAGAGCCAATCTAAAAGCAAGAAGAGCCACTTCTAGCTGAACCCCCAAAGGAGCTGCCAGGGTCTGAGCACTCATCTCTACTTCCTTGGGCCTCCCACTTTTTTTTTGTTTTTGTTTTTTGAGATGGAGTCTTGCTCTGTTGCCAGGCTGGAGTGCAGTGGCGCGATCTTGGCTCACTGCAATCTCCACCTCCCGGGTTCAAACGATTCCCCTGCCTCAGCCTCCTGAGTAGCTGTGACTACAGGTGCGCACCACCATGCCCGGCTAATTTTTTTGTATTTTGGTGGAGACAGGGTTTCACCATGTTGGCCAGGATGGTCTCAATCTCCTGACCTTGTGATCCGCCCGCCTTGGCCTCCCAAAGTGCTGGGATTACAGGTGTGAGCCACCACGCCTGGCTGGGCCTCCAAGTCTAAGCAAAGTCTGGTTAATCCTTCATGGGGTCATTGAACCACAGAACTTTCTTGTTACTACTTTTTCTAAAAATTCACTTGAAAATAACTAAGTATAAAAAGTAAACAGCAACAGCCTGTGTGATTTCAGTTCTACAGTCACATGCGTTTTATTCTAAATTACAATATTTAACAACAAAATTGCTTCATTTCAACTTCATTGCATTCCTTCAAGTGGTAGTGCTATAATTTAGAAATAATAAATGCAACAGTGAATACATTGCCTTCATTAATCCCCAATACTGCTTATTTTCAGCACTTTTAAATTATTTGGGTGTACTCAATAGATTTAGTTGAAATGGAAAAGAAATTATTCAAATTTCAGACCATTTGCAATTATCAATTTATCTGCTGTTTTTCAGCCAAGTAACTGAACTTCAAAGTAGCATTTAGTTTGAATGATTTCTTCTTCATCCCCTGCCTGGTATGAAACAGTGAATTAGTCAAGTAAAAATGTCTGTGGAACTGAAGGTGCCATAAACAAGGGTATCATAGCCTCTGAATTATCAGCCAGTACAGGTAATGTTGATTGCATGTCATGGTGTCCCAAGGACATCCAGAGTGACAGTGGAAACTTTCTGCCTCTGTACAGAAGAATTAGGGCAATCATCTAAATGTTTTACTTCTAACCTTCTCTTTGCTTGATTTCCAAATAATTGAAGAAAAGCATGAAATTTTAAGGTCTGTAAATACCAGAACTTAAGCACTGAGTTGCCAGATAAGGTACAGAATGCCTTGTTGAATTATCCTACATACTTTACATTTATGATCATCCAGTCTTCACAATAATCCAGTCAGTGAGGCATATTGTTATCCCATTGTAGAAACACTGGAAAATGAGGCTTGGAGAGGTTAAGGTGTTTGCCTAAGATCACACAAATGTGGTGGTGGCGGCTGGGGTCTGTACAAAAGCCATTCTGATTTCACCCCTACACCATTATGCTTTGCTTTTTTATTTATTATTATATACTTTAAGTTCTACGGTACATGTGCACAATGTGCAGGTCTGTTACATAGGTATGCATGAGCCATGTTGGTGTGCTGCACCCATTAAGTCGTCATTTACATTAGGTATCACCATTATGCTTTTTTAGTTACATGGAAATGACCAGTTGCCGGTAGGATCATGGGTCTCTCTACTTTTGTTAAAGGATACAATACAGTCTTAAACTCATATGGATAGGTTCAAGGTTGAGTTTTGCCGCTATAGTATAGGTTAAGGCAAACATGTAGGATTCATCTTACTGGCAAGTGGGCTGGCACATCCTCTTAGTATTCAAAAGAACCCTCTAACTCTGGGAAAATATAAATTCAAGGAATGCAATGCAATGACAATAATTGGACAAAACTTCAAATGAATGAAAGCAGCTCCCAAACAATTAGTTGTTTTAAACTCCATAAAACTGCTATTTCATTTCATTGTAAACTCATTATGGATTGCCCTAAGGTTTTAAAATTTAACTTTGGAGTTTTTGAATTATGGATTTGCTTAAACTCAGGCTCCATCTCCTTCCTAGATAATGAGCAAGTTTATCTTCAAATGGGCCACAATGAGGGTCTCATCATAAACATTTCTTCCTTGATATCGATTGCATCTAATTACTGAAAAGATGGTGAAGCAACATTTTGAGAAAATTCAAAAGAAGAAAACAGCGCCCACGACACAGCACAACTGTTTTCATTTTTGCACATTCCTTTCCTGTTACTGATTTCTGAAGTGGCCAAACTGACAGAGATTCCACAGTGCTTATTAGAAATGAATTCATGGTTTCTGTCAAGAAGAAACTGCCTACATAGAAGAAAAGGCAGATGAGGAAAGAAAATCCATCTTGCAGTTTGAAGCAATTAGTTCTTTAACAAAAATTCTATAAATGGGGTGTGCAGAGAAGTGTTAAGTAGCCTTTTCTGCTTTTACCATCATTATTCTTTCACTTCAAAGGCACTGAGGACCTGAAAACTGATTCCTGGATTCTGAGATTCAAGTGAGACTCCTCAGTCCATCCAGAACTCATTTACTAGCATTGCCAGGCACCTGGTCCTGGGTTAAATCCTAGAAATGATCAAACCCATACTGAACTCGAACTTGGGCTGCAACAGAAGTCTGAATTATGTGGACACATAGCGTTGTACTAACAAAGTGACTGATGTGACAAGAAAGATCGAAGTGTCAGAATTCTTTCAAAAGGGATTGTCTCAACCTAGGACAGTTGCCACATGTGCCAGGAAGAACTGTGGCTATTTGGTGACAGCTTTTGCCCTCCATCAGTTAACAGTAATCCCCGAAATAAGAATACTAGTAAAACACATAAAGAAAACAATGATTTGCCAACAATTAAGGGAATTCAACAGCAGCCCCAGTAGACCTGCCTTGTTATGTAATACTACATACAAATTGTTCAACCATAGGATCAATGCAGGGGCCACGGAGGACCGACGTACACTAGCAAGAAGTGAAATGATTTACATTTGGAAGCCACAGCTGGTATGAAAATAAACATTGAATCAGTTCCTTCCTCTAAGTCCATGTTGCATTAGAATAACTATGGTAGGTGACATTTTTCACATTTTAATTGGTGTTTTGCTGATTTTATCAGAATTTCTGCTGATCAAAGCAAATTGGCTATTTATTTATTTTGCAATGAAGCTAACTGTTCACTGCAAGTTTAATGTACTGTAATGAATTTTAAATATTCTCTTAGATTGCAGTGTTTGAATCAAGACATCCTTGTTAACTTAAATTATTAATTACTTGAACGGACAAAAGGTAACTTGCAGATATAATGTCATGTTTTAAATGGATCTGAATTGGATAAAATGTTGGGCCTGCTTTAGAAGATGTTGGGAAAATAAAACGTTTTCCCCGCAGTCAGCTTAACCCACTCGTACCTGCATAGTTTTTAGACATATGATAAATACTTTCATTATTAGTTTATTTTCTGTAGCTTACAGAACAATACGTTTTTATGTTATTTACACTCCAGTGACTTTGGTTTAATTGGCTTCCCTTATGTTATTTATATAAATATAAATCATACTGGGTTTTAAAGTATTAATGATGCATTTTATGTTATAATGCTGTTTTCATCCAGACTAGCACTCCATAAATTCACACCATCCATGGGTAACAGCTAAGGAACTTTACAAAATCTACTTCAAAAGTTGAAGCAAATGCACTCTGAACCTCAGCAGAACTCATGCATGAGATGAAAAGATCCATTGAATTACATTTCATTTGCAATTGAGTTAGCAAATTAATTTATTCAAATATATCTGGAGGGCAATTCTCAGGTCTGTATGCTTGGGAGACTGCATAGATTTTTTTTTTCAAGGCATTATAACAATGCTAGGCTTAAAAACCGATTTAAAAACCTAAGTTTTGAGCCTTGCTTCCACTAGTTGCAGGAGCGTGGGTGAGTCTACTGAAACTGTCAGACATCACATCTCAAGTAAAGAGGTTGATTGAAAGGTCTGGCTCTATTTAAATTTCTGCAGTCCTAGGTTTTATATACCCATTTGGTGGTCTTTGACCATTTTTCTCTCAAATCCTAATACAATGTTATGAGTAAACAGAATCCTGTTATGTAGCTCACATTTTTAAATAAACTTTAGATTTTATAGATATTTGGGCGTTTCCAAGTGACTCTCTACATATTGGCCTCTTTGAATGATGAAAAGTATCTTAAAAATAAAGCCAATAAAAGATACTGTCGCATGTCATTTTGATTGTTGGCTAAAAAATGATGTACCCTAGGAGGAGACGAACAGGTAAACCTGCATGGTAAGTTTAATAATTGTAAAATGCGATTTAAGCAGTAATTTGATTTTGGCTTATTTAGGGAAGGTTAGGTCCCCATCCAAAGCACAGCCTTGATCTTCGTGGTGACAAAAGGTAGCACCTGGAGAAGGATGAAATGTTTATTGAGCCTTCATTTCTGAAATGCCACTTGAACCCTACCCAAATGCAGGTTTTCTTATCGAGAGGCCTGTGGTATGAGCTGGTTCATTTGTCTTTGTTCCCACTGTAGCATGCTGAATTTTCAAAGTGCCAAAAGCATTCCAGAAAAAGATGATTTTATTCTACAGGGTGGATCCTTTGAAATAACTCTTGGAATCCAAGAGATCTTCCTAGCTGGAAAACATCGGTCAACTTAACGTCTCGACCTTGGTTTTCTTACTTGTGAAACAGAAATATTTCGAGTTCTTGCTTTCTTGGCTGTTCTGATAACTAAGTGAAATGAAGTATGTGGAGCCTTGGCTCAGTACCTTGTTCCTAATAGTTAATCATCAGGATGCATTAGTAATACATCTTCACCATAGTTGTTCTGTAGTTTTGGAGGATATCAACAAGTAAGTCATCCTGCTACCTATGGCATATTTTCAACTCAGATGGAAACCACTGGGATAATAACAAGTGTTTAATTAGTGAGAATAATGTCACTGAAGAGGGGGCAGACTGTCTGATGTCTAAAGAAACACTACACGAGACAGTAGAAAAAGAACTTAGAGATTGTGGCAGCTGTTCTCAATATGAATTGCCCTAAAAAGAGAGTAGGATGGAAAGAAACTGAGAAATGTAGCTGTTGAGGGGAAAGTCACATGGCCAAGTTGGCGGGTGTAGCATATATTTACTACCTTGCCTTCAATAGCTCTTTCGGTTTACAAGGCACTGCCGTATTTTCTCTGTTTTCTTTCTTTGTTTTCATGCCAGCTCAGTGATGCAAGTAGCTCAGATGTAATCCTGCCATTTTGCAGAGGGAGTTGTTGAGGCTCAGAGGGGTGAAGGCGTTTGCACAGGGCAGAACTCAGATCAGGTCTTCCTTCTCTTAGGAGAAGTCACCTCAACAAGTAGTTTAACCCAATAAAAATAGCTAACGAAAACTAAAGCAATCCATTTAATCCCCACAACCATCCGATGGGTAGGTAGTACACTACCATGAACCTCATTTACAGATAAGTAAACTGAGGCACAGAAGGGTGAAGGAACTTGTGGAACATCATCCAGGTAGTGGGAAATCTGGGGTTTGAAGTTAGAAAGCCTGGCTGCAGGTTTCACACTCTATGCTGTTCTCTACCATCTCTGGGAGGACCAGAGTTGAGAATAATCTATATTTTTCAAACCTTAGCAAGCATCACAATCACCTGGTAGGCTTGACAGACCACAGAGTGCTGGACCTAGCCCCAGAGCTTTTGATTTAATAGGCCTGGAGTGAAGCTGAGAATTTGCACTCCTAACCGGTTCTCAGGCTGATGCTGATAACCTGGAGGCCACATTTTGAGAACTGATGATCTAGACCAGAGGCGCACGATCTTGATAGTGCAGGCACATGTCAGGATTCTTCACCTATGAAAGAGGGGTGGTGGATATCTGACTTGGTAAACAAAGAAACCCTAGGGCTCCTGAGTAGGCTCCTTCCTCAAGACTCCTCTAGGATCCACTGTGTGCCTAAGTGAAGCCACTTGTTTGAATGCCTATAAAAGACTTCTCTAGAAAACCAGTTTATACAGTGAAGGCCATTCCTGGGAATTGTGGGTGGGACTGAGACAGGAAAATCCCCATGGACAGTTTCCGCACGCCCCCTCCCGCTCCATTAGTATACATGTGCAACCAGCTAAAGTGATTATACCTGGAAATGGGAGGAGCAGATGGCTAGAGGGAGTGTCAACCCTTTGCCTTCTTGATTGTGAGGTGGGGGTATGGCCTCTGGGTGCATTGTATGCATTCAGATCTCCAGACCTATAGCTGCTTTCCTGGAATTTTTAGCGACATTAGTATATTTTAATGACCAAGGCAGCAGTTTGGTCACATCTGCTTAAAAATGCCCAGACTGCTGAGCACAGTGGCTCATGCCTTTAATCCCAGCACTTTGGGAGGCCGAGGTGGGCAGTTGACTTGAGGCCAGGAGTTTGAGACCAGCCTGGGCAACATGGTGAAACTCTGTCTCTACAAAAAAAAATAAAAATTAGCCGAGTGTAATGGCGCACGCCTGTAGTCCCAGCTACTCAAGAGGCTGAGGTGGGAGAATCACCTGAGCCTGGGGAGGTCAAGGCTGCAGTGAGTCATAATTATGCCACTATACTCCAGCTTGGGCAACAGAGACTCTGTCTCAAAAAAAAAAAAAAAAAAAAAAAACACCCAAAAGCCCAGACTGTGGTGAACTTGTTTACTTATTTGCTGATGGGCTGCGATGAAAAAACACAGCAATAAAGAATACAGTGAAGACTTTGCACTATCATGCTCTGCTGTTTAATATTTAATATAGTTGCCCAAACTGCTCCCTTATTTTATGCATTTATTAAACTTCATACACAAAATACTAATCAAACAATTATGGTGGAATAAATGGTTCATTTGAAATAAAAATGAAAGAGTAGCGATGTGATTCTGCATTGAAATCTGGTGCTTTGCCACCCACCTGCCTGGAGTTCAGGCAAGATCTGCCCACTGGGACCCTCAGCGTTGCTTGCTGGGGGTGCCTTATATTCAGGCACTTGTATTTGTCAGGTTCCACACCGCTAGAGGAGGGCATCTGTTCTAAGTCTGCGTGGTTGAATATTCAAGCTACTGAACTTAACAGAAGACATAAGTACTTGGCAGAGAACAGAACTTTGAACCCAGGGCTGCTGCTGATCAAATGCTCAACTGGAGAGACACACATCGGTGGAGGGTTTCCTGAAGCAAAGGATCTTCATTCCCTCATCCAGCGTGGTCCAATCCACCCCAGGAGCTGGACAGACCACGGGAGAGTCAGGTACCCCTTTGGTGTCGTTTCGACAACCTCCCTATCTTGCTGAATTGCTTACACTGAATTGTGTTTCTTTCAGCCAGAATTCACAGTTGGCTTTCACTGAGCAGTGTTTAAATGAAAGAGGGCTGAAAGACCTCATAATTACTTTAAGGTGTTGAAATCCATTGCTCATTACATTAAATATGTAAACGTTTAATTTTTTTTTATATTTACGAAAAATTTCAAACATACCGAAAGTAACAAACCATGGCTGGGTGCAGTGGCTCACACCTTATAATCCCAGCACTTTGGGAGGCTGAGGTAGGCAGATCGTTTGAGCTCAGGAGTTCAAGACCACCCTGGGCAACGTGTTGAAAACCCATCTCTACAAAAAATACAGAAATTAGCTGAGTGTGATGGCGCATGCCTGTAGTCCTAGCTACTGGGGAGGCTGAGGCACGAGAATTGCTTGAATCCAGAAGGTAGATGTTGCAGTGAGCCGAGATTGCACCACTACATTCCAGCCTGGGTGACAGAGCAAGAATCCATTGCTAATAATAATAATAATTATAATAGGCCCCAAAGTAGTTGTGAAAAGTTGACTTTTTACTGTATCTGCCTTATTTTTGAAAAGGAAAGAAAATGTTATGTAGTTTAATACCTCTCCCCAATCAATTCCCACTCCCTAGAGGCAACCACTATTCCAGAGTTGATATATTATCTTTCCTGTCCACATTTTGTATACTATTAGTGCATGCCCAAGTGTTTCCAAACAATATGTAATCTTGCTTTGAAGGTTTTCAAAGGTTTACATGAGAATCACACAGTTCATCTCCTTTTACACACAGTGGGCTCTTAATGAAGATGTGAGAAACTCTTATTGGATCTTATATTAAGCATCGAATTCATTTTTCTCATGGATGCTATGGAACATACAGATGGTATACTTCTCTATGCAGTGATGGTTGGGAATGTGTACTGCAATTTGTCACGTACCTTCATTAATTGTAGAAACTTGCAACGACATTGTATTTTATTTCATTAAAATAGTCCCTTATGTTATTTTCCCTTTGCTTGCATTTCATCATTTAATTTCTTGAAGATTGTTACTTTTACATTCTTGTAACAAGACCCTTTTTTGCTAATTTTTTGAGCTCATCTTTATCTACCCCATTCAACACCTCTTCAAGGTGTTTACTAGTTACCAGCAGGTGCCATCTGCCATGGTCTTTTTCCCCTTCCTCCCCAGTCCCACCTCCATAAGCACTGAATGCAAGACAATTGGCAGAATTTACTATATGTTAAGTTTGACATGGTGATTAGCAAAATAAATTTTATACAGCCAAAATCTAGATGCATTACCTGTCAATATCCAAGAAAATGGATAAAAAATGTGCAATGGATTCCCATGTTAAAATACTTCCTTCCCAGAAGTGGACCCTTGTCATTTATTCCCCAGTCTAAAAGTTGTTTATAGAGATAGGAAGAGCCTAGGATTGCAGACTGATGAGCACATGTCACAATATTTTTATATTTTGGAGCCAAAGCAATTGCATGGCAAGAGACCAGAAGCCTGGGAGAAGCTATTAACAATTTAAGAATTTATCATTTACCATTTCCACTACTGTAAGATTTCATATCCAAAGAGAAGCATAGAAATGATGTGTTTTATGAATAAGGTCTTATAGCTGCAACTAAGATACTTAGAGACATAGTTTATGTAGTATAATATTAAAATGTCAGAGTTTGGTGTTTTACCCTTGAGCCTTTGCTCAGTTTCCCTCCAATTTACAGTTAAGCAGAACTCAGGGACAATTCCTAAAAGCAGTCATTCTAAACATATCTGAACCCATCTTCCTGGGGCATAATGGCCACCTTGACTGACTGTGTTACCTCAAAGACAACCAAGCGATTCTCCAACTTCAGGCAGGAGACAAAAGGAATTATGTATGAATTTTAGTATAAAACAACATTTTCAAATGTTATTGGAAATAATGAAAATGATTGAATGGTGCAAATGTGTCTATAAGATGCACAGAAAAGTGAGTATCTAAAAATGTGTTAAAGATGAATATTAATACCTTATTGATGTTCATTTATGTGTTCAACTAAGACCCTTTTTTCATACTTATAACTAATATCCATATAAATTATTCTGTTAATAAATAATGTAGCTTTATGAATACACTAATCTTAATGTATGCCTTACCTCATTCATCCATATATGCATACATTTATATATCAAAAAATATTCAGTGAGTTTATAATGTGTTCCTGGGTACTAGAAATACAAAGATGAATAAGAGCTGTATCATGTTCTCGAGAAACTTACAACTTGATGGAAAGAATGATAAATAACTATAGCAAAGTGTGATAACTGATACGGTTGATGAATTTTGATGAATATATAAAGTGAAAACATGGATAAAAAAGTAATTAAAGGCCGGGCGCGGTGGCTCAAGCCTGTAATCCCAGCACTTGGGAAGCACTCTTGGAGAGGGCCGAGATGATGTTGCGGCATCACGAGGGTCAGGAGATCAAGGACCATCCTGGCTAACCTGGTTGAACCCCGTCTCTACTAAAATGGAATATCAAACACTAGCCGAGTGTCAGAACATAAAAAAGCGAGGTCCAGGTGGCCTGCTGTCAGAGCATTGGTGCGCGTGTGCCCCATCATTGACGTGGTTCTAGTTTATGCCAGTCGCCCAGGTACTGCGGGATGGGAGGGCTGAGCAGGCCTGGAGGAATGTGCGCTACATACACCCGGGAGGTGTGTTGGCGCTCTCTGTCTCAGTGAGCTGAGTCCGCGTTCAACTGCACTCCAGACTGCGCCTGTGCATCGTGCTCAAGTCTCGCAGACTCCGATGTCTCAAAAATATCCAGAGAAAGAAAAAGAAGAAAGTAATTAAACATCAGTCTGAAAACATCAAGGAAAGTAAGAAGTTACAGCTGAATAAGACTAGCTTCAATAAGTATTTCCTAACTACACAGGGTGGATTTAATCTTCCTTCATCTCTTTCCCTAGAATAATATATACTTATCTTCATCATATATTTATGATCTTATTTTGTTATAGTTAGTGTTCTCATATCCTTCTACTTTACTAAATAGAGATCCTTGAGGACAAAGGTATGTCTTATTTAACATTGTATGCTGAGTACCTAGCACAGAGTACGAGCTCAATAAAACGTTTGTTGAATGAACAAGCACTAGACGATTTGGATTGTCCTTTTTCAGATTTGAGGAAGTATTGCATTTTAAATATGGCAAACTCACACGTAGATTTTGTCAACTATGATTTGAGTTTATCTCATTCTTTTGGAATTGTCCCATTTCACACAAGATAACACCCAGTTTGAGAATCTGGAATAGATACTATCTTAGACAGTTGGTATTCTCCTCTTTACACAAAGTTATAGGAAGAGAGTCACTGACGGAAAAAGAAAAGGCTGTAAAATATTAGAATGTATTGGGGACACCAAGGCTGAAAACGTCTTTCAAATTCTAAACAAAGCTGTTTGCTATTTCAACCATGGTCACTGGAAGGTCCAGGAAGCATTCAAGACCCCAACTAAAGTCTTGGTCTTGAAGCATAATGTCAGTTCTTGGCACTAAGTCTCTAGCCTCTACTTTCTCCTGAACTTAAAATGGAGTAGCAGCTCACCTGCAGCACACCTAGTCTTAGCAGGAGTGGAGAGATCTCTTAATTCCCTTTACTCAATTTTCTTACTATTTTTAAATAAGGAACCAGTCCCACAATAGCTACAGAAGACCACAAGGAAAGTTTTTAGAGAAATGCTAACTTATAAAACTTACTTCACACATCCCAGTCCTTCTGTTTACACATGCTTGTAAGAAGGAAATGTGTATATACACAGATAGACATACATATAACATACATGTTTAATGGAAAAGAATCATTTGTCCAAAGTCGTAGGAACAGATTGGAACTGGCTTCTGATTCTGGATCGTCAACTAAATACATTACAGGAAGCCAAACTCTTTTGCATCCTTAAGTCATATGAAAATGATAAACAAAATCAGGAAGCCACAAAGGCACTGAAGAATCATGGGACCTGTAATTTGGGGCCTGCTTTCCTTTCAAAGGCTTTGGTCCTGCCTAGAAGAGACAAGTGACAAGGGGGAAACTGAGCAGAGTCTTGAGAGGCTTAAGGGTCCACAGGACAAGAACTAGATTTTAAGATTTGACAAAGAGAGGCCAGACCTTTTAAAACCTCCAAGCATGTAGTTAGGATCATAATGGACTATACCATAATAATAAACCAGAAAAGAACGGAAGCCTCGCTTTGAAGCATCTCATTCCCTGACTAACGTGATCTGGAAATGCAAGTGCCCTTAGCCTAAATGCCTGCCCGAGGCAAATGAAAATTCTCTCTGGAGGAAGATGATGTCTCCCCATATCTCAAGTTACCACTATCATTTTTAACATATGATATCTGACACTTGATTAAAAAGTAACCAGACACATAAGGAGGCAAGATAACAAAACTGAAACCAAGAGAAATAACAGAAAATAGAAACAGAGGCTCTAGACAACAGAATATAAAACAAGGACTTTAAAATAACTGTGTTTAGAATATTAAAGGAAATTAAAAAGTAAGATTAAAAAATTTGGAAAGAGCTGGGGATGGCGGATCATGGCTGTAATCCCACCACTTTGGGAGGTCAAGGCAGGTGGATCACCTAGGGGTCAGGAGTTTGAGTCCAGTCTGGCCAACATGGCAAAACATTGCCTCTACTAAAAACACAAAAATTAGCAGGTCTTGGTGTGCGCCTGTAATCCCAGCAATTTAGGAGGCCGAGGTGGGTGGATCACTTGAGGTCAGGAGTTCGAGATCAGCCTGACCAACATGGTGAAACCCCATCTCTACTAAAAATACAAAAATTAGCCAGGCATTGTGGTGGGCACCTGTAGTTCCAGCTACTCAGGAGGCTGAGGCAGGAGAATCACTTGAACCTGGGAGGTGTAGGTTGCAGTGAGTCAAGATTGCACCATTGCATTCCAGTCTGGGTGACACAGTGAGACTCCATAAAATAAATAAATAAAATCAAAGACAAAGACTTAAGAGCAAAAGAAAAGATAATCTTCAAAAACACTGGCAGACTCTCAACAGAACAAAATCAGGCCAGGTGTAGTGGCTCATGCCTGTAATCCCAACACTTTAGGAGGCTGAGGTGGTTGGATTATCTGAGGTCAGGAGTTCGAAACCAGCCTGGCCAACATGGTAAAACCCTGTCTCTACGAAAAACGTAAAAATTAGCAGGGCCTGGTGTCATGCACCTGTAGTCCCAGCTACATGGAGGCTGAAGCACGATAATCACTTGAACCTGGGAGGCAAAGTTTGCAGTGAGCCGAAATTGTACCACTGCACTACAGCCTGGGCAATAGAGCAAGACTCTGTCTCAAAAAAAGAAAAAAAATTAGAACCTGGAAGATAAATGAATATTATTATGAAAGTGCCTAGATATTTATACTCAGTAAAAAGACCCTCCAAAAAGAAGGTAAAACAAAATATTTTAGCCAGGAAATAAACTGGTAATTTAGGCCTATATTAAAGGAAATAATAAAAGATGTTCTTCATGCAGGAAGAAATGACACCAAATAGGAGATGGCAAATGGACAAAGAATGAAGAACAGAAATGGTAAACACGTAACTAAATCTAAATAGATATTGATAATATAAAACAATTATAACAATAATACTATTGGATGAAATTTATACAGAGAAGTAAAATATATAGTAGCCATACCATACAAGTTCTAAAGCCTTGCCTAGTCAAGGAAGTGGTAAAAATACTGATTTATATTAGACTTTGATAAGAATGCGTTTTATAATCTCTGGGGAACCACTGAGAGAATAGTAAAAGAATTTATAAATTTATGTATATAGAGAAGTAAAATACATAGTAGCCATACCATACAAGTTCTAAAGTCTTGCCTAGTCAAGGAAGGGGTAAAAATACTGATTTATATTAGACTTTGATAAATTACGAATGCATTTTATAATCTCCGGGGAACCACTGAGAATAGTAAAAGAATTTATAAAAATTGTAACTACAAGACCGGGCGCGGTGGTTCACGCCTGTTATCCCAGCACTTTGGGAGGCTGAGACGGGCGGATCACAAGGTTAGGAGATCAAGACCATCCTGGCTAACACGGTGAAACCCCGTCTCTACTAAAAATACAGAAAAATAAATTTAGCTGGGCGCGGTGGCGGGCGCCTGTAGACCCAGCTACTCGGGAGGCTGAGGCAGGAGAATGGCGTGAACCTGGGAGGTGGAGCTTACAGTGAGCCGAGATTGCACCACTACACTCCAGCCTGGGCAACAGAGTGAGACTCTGTCTCAAAAACAAACAAAAAAGTGAAGAATACTAATAGAATGTATAACATTCCCCAGCTAAAGGAGGAGAAAATGGTATAATCATAATAAGAAAATCGATCCAATGGAGGGCAAGAAGAAAGGGAAAAACAGACATGAAAAGGTATAAATAGAAAAAAATAGAAAGGTGATGTATTTAATCCCAAATATATCAGAAATTGCATTATAGAAAAATGAAACAAATATCCCAATTAAAATACAAAAATCTTCAGACTCAATAGGAAGACCAAACCCAACTGCATGCTGCTAAAACAAGGCATATCTCAAACACAAGGATATGAAAAAGTGAAAAGTCTGAGAAAAAAATATAGCATTCCAACCTAAACTGAAGAGGAGCATTTTACGATGATAAAAGCTTCAGCTTGCCTGGAAAACATAACAATACTAACTCTGTCAGAACATTGACAGATCTAAGAAACCGATAAATCCACCATCGTGGTGGCTAACTTCAACACATCTCTCTCAGTAACAGAAAGAACAAGCAGACTAAAAATCATTAAGAATGTATGCTTAGAGCAACATGATTAACAAACTTGACTGAATTGAGAGATATAGTATACAAAACTCAATGACATTCTTTTTAATTACAAGTGAGCATTTCCCAAAATTGATGACTTTTGGCCATAAAGCAAAGATGAATACATTTCCATGTATTAAAATGATATAAAGTATGTTCTCTGACCATAGTAGTACTAAGCTAGGAAGAAAAAAACCACAAAATGAGTTAATCATCATATGTTTGGACATTAAGCAATACATATCTAAATATATAGGAATTAAAGAAGAAATCACACAGGAAATTAGAGAACATTCTGAACTGAATGATAATGAAAATACTACATATAAAACTTGTGAGATGTAGCTACAGCCTTCTTAGAGGGAAAGTATAGACTTAGAAACAAATGTTAAAAGGTAAGGAAGGATGAAAGCCAATTATCTAAGCACTTATATCTCAAGAAGTAAGAAAGAGTCAGAAAGTAAAACTAGATAGTGTAAAAGGAAGGAAGTTATTCATAAGAGCAAAAATTAATAAGAACAAAATGCATGTGAAATCACAACCCAAAGTTTCTTTTAAGAAACCTATTAAAATGAATAAATCCATGGTGAGTCTGATCAATGAAAAAATAAAGATTGCTTAAATAACCAATATGAAGAAGACAAATAAGTATGTTACAAAAAATCTTTTGACCATTAAAAAGATCATAGTGGAATGTTACCACCAACTCTATGCTAAGAAGTTAGAAAATTTAGATGAAGTGGAAAATTTCTCGAAAACACAGCTTTCCAAAATGTATACAAGAAGATATAGAAAACCTGTATAATACCAAACATTTAAATAAATTTATAATGAAAAGCTTTCTACCTACAAAACTTCAGGCCCAGCTGTCTTCAATAGTGGGTTCTACTTAATATTTAGAGAAGAAGTAAAACCAATCTTACACAAAATATTTCAAAGAATAAAAAAGGAACATTCCAACTATTTTTGTAAAGCCACAATAATCCGGTATCAAAACCTGGCATGATAAAAACATAAGAAAGGAAAATGACAGACAAATCTTTCCAATAAGTAAAGATTCAAAAATTGTAACCAAAATATTAGCAAGGCAAATCCAAGTATAAATAACAAGTATAATACATTATGACCAAGTGCAGCAATTACAAAGTGTTGGCTAATTGAAAAACTCAGGAGATTCCAAACGTATATACACAACACATAAAGCTTTAATAAAGGTGAAGGATACGATACAGCAGGAAAAGGAATGCATGGGCAAAACATGAGAGAAGTCTCAGATTTCTAGACACAGCTTCCAATATCCTTTTTCAGTCTTACAGAATCTGCAACCTCTTTGATTTATCAACAACCAATACATGTGGGATGCTTTGGTCTCAGGAATTCCAAGATGAAAATTGACTGACGGGCTTTTATATCCTACAAGTCACATAGTTAAAATCAGCCTGCATAACGAGGCAAACCAGTTGTAAAGCATCAAAGTGTACATTTTCAATAAACAATATAGACAAGCTGGTAGCGGGTGCCTCTGGGAAATTTTGGGCTTTAAGCAACACATTACAAGCTGGTGCATTTCATCTGCATCTTGGTTAAGGGTTGGTGCCAGATATCTTGTCTTCCCTAGAGCTAAGGCTAGAACCTAGAACTAACACTAGCTACCATTGACTACTTGCAGCTTAACCCCATCCTTACACACCAACTTTGGGTATTCCAAGAATGTAAGGTTGGTTTAGCATTCAAAAATTAATATAATTCGTTATATTCCCTTAAGGAGAGAAATCTCATGATCATCTTAACAGATGCAGCAAAACACTTGATAAAATTAAACAGTCATTCATTTATTAAAAACCTTTAGCAAACTAGAAATGGAAGGAGATGTCCTTAATTTGATAAAGGCTATTTATGAAACACCAGCAAACATCACTATGAAATATTAAAAGCTTTCACTCAGCAGAAATAAGCCACAGAATACCTCTATCACCACTTCTATTCAATATTAAACTGGCTGTTCTAGCCAGAGCAATAAAACAAAGAAAAATAAATACAGAGCTGGAAAAGAAGAAATAAAAAATGTCATTATTTGTGAATGACATCATTATGTATGTAGCAAATACAAAGCTAATACATATATTTGCAAAAAAAACACTGAAAAATAACCATTTTTATTAATTTTTGACTAATCTATGAGGAAGGGACATTAACAGGTAAGGGAAATAGGAATATAAGCAAGAAGATTTCTCCGTATGTGCCTTATTACAAATAACTTTCAATTATAGCTTCATATAATGTTTTATATATTAAAAAATCAAATACAAAAGACAAAATGAGTACTTAAGAAATTAAAAACCAATGGACATTAATGAAACTAACATAACAATTTGGTGATATAATCACATGGAGAACATAGTTATTTCAAGTGATATAGTGTTTGACTGTACATTCTTAGGGAATGTAGTCTGAAGACAAAAAGTGCTGTAAAGAAATTGTAAATTTTACCCTGTTATATTGCTAATGGTAATATATATATTTTTATTTTAATACATATATGCACATATATAGGGAAAAGGTAACATACTTAAGTATATCAACATTGTTAAGAACCAAGATTTTGAGTTTAGGAGATAAGAAATAGTTATAGAACCTCAAAAATTACATTAAAATCTTGTGATGTTAGATTTGAATTAGAAATATCAGCATAAACTCATTATTTTGTTTTCTTTTTTAAAAATACACTTTTCCTAGTTTGTCCACTGAAAGTATGAAAAGTCCAGGAAGTCCAATGGCAACAAGCCTATCTAGCACCCCAACTGTGGTTTCTAAATATCAAAAGAAATCAAGACTCCTTGGAGAAATAACTTATTCCAGGCCTGGGATAAGAAATCTACAATTCTGGATGTTTCGTGCCTGAAAACAAGGGAGCTATGAAAAACTAATGAGTCATGTCAAAGGGATCCAAGAGCCAACATGAAGGAACCTCCTTGACTAGAGATGGGAAAGTTTTAGCACCAACACTACTAGTGAATTCTGTTTATTGAAGTACATTAAATATATAAAAACCCATGATTCTGTGATATGCAAAAAATGAAAAAAGCCTCAAAAGCCAACAAACAAAAACAGTTCATTAGACACCATTGGAATGAAGTAGGACAGTAGCTCTTTAACAGCTGTCGATTATAAGGAAAGATTAACCATTTACTTGTATTTCCTGTACGAAATATACATTGGGGCTATCAAATAGCTCAGGTGATGCATGAAAGTTTTTCATTATGTAAAAATTTCATATAATAAGTGTGTAAGGAATAATGCAATTAGAAAGTCACCATTTTCAACCTCTAATAAGATTAGGTAATCATTAATGGATAATACCATTAGATGAAATTTCAATGGGAAATGTTACAAAGGAGGAGTCAGACTATTATCTCTCAAACTCACTGATCAGTCTTAGACTGTGTGCCTCCTGACATGATACAGTTACAAAGTACTGGCTAAAATCTATAAAGTATTATTGTCAAAGAGTTAAACCAGAATCTAAACAAACCTTAAAACTAGCTTTGATGTGGAGGAAATAAGAGGGATGAATGAACAGGCAACTGACACTACAAGGAAGTAAACAGACATATCCCCAGTCTTGGATCTTCTACAGGACGATAGAGGAAAAAGAAAGAGGGAGAGAAAGAGAAGGAGTAGGACTAGGAGGACAAAATAGGACAGGGAAGAGGGAGAAAAGGAGAGAGAGAGAGAAAGAGAAAGAAATTGGGAAATAATCAAAGCTATAGTAAAAGAAAATTTTTCCTAAACTGAAGAAAAGCTCAAGTGCTCCCATCCCTCATGAGTCAACACATCAAGTAAACCAAGCAAAAAAAGTGAATTTTTTTGGTGTGTGTGTGAACTCAACAAGTTTGGTTATGAATATATATGTCTAATTTATTATCCACATTTCTTTCAAATAGCCCTGAAAAGTTTACTATTACATAACTGACCATTGGTCACAAAGAATAGGTTGACTTGACTGATTGATTTTCTTAGTGGTAATGTTTTATGATTTGCAAATTTATCTTAAATTGAATTTTGATCTCTCTCTCCCTATGTCCTCCCCACTGCCCCCTGCCAATCCCAGGTGTCCATTCCAAAAACATGGCTTATACTGGTGGCTCTGGGCTCCTAACTTGTGTTGATATTGGAGATAAATCCACTCACCAAAACTGATGGTATCTTGGCTGTGTTTTCTTTCTCCTCCCCAAATTTACTTGGCTATTCCTCACATTATTCTAGAAGAATTCTGTACTGATTTTCAAGTTGCATAAACTATCCTACTGGCATTTCTCTGGAATTGCTTTAATTTTTATAAAGATAATTGAGGTAACTAATATGTTTACAATATAAAATAGTCTCATCTAGAAACAAGGGATATATCTAAACAATTTGGTCTTCTTTCATGTCACCAATAAAGTTAGACTTTTTTCCCCCTGTATTGTTATTGCACATTTCTTCTTTTGTTACTGTGAATGGGCTTGTTGAAAATGACATCTTGTATATAAATTAATTATTGATGATGTATGGGGAACCTCTTGGTTTTCTTTTTCTTTTTTTGAGACGGAGTCTTGTTCTGTCACCCAGGCTGGAGTGCAGTGGCACCATCTCGGCTCACTGCAAGCTCCACCTCTCAGGTTCAAGCGATTCTCCTGCCTCAGCCTCCTGAGTAGCTGGAGCTACAGGTGCACGCCACCATGCCCAGCTAATTTTTGTACTTTTAGTAGAGACGGGGTTTCACAATGTTAGCCAGGATGAGTCTACCTCCTGACCTCGTGATCCACCCTCCTTGGCCTCCCAAAGTGCTGAGATTACAGGTGTGAGCCACTGCACCCGGCCTACCTCTTGGTTTTCATGTCACTCTCATATCTGGCCATCTTGGAACTCTTATTATAATTCCTTAAAAATGGACTGGACATAATCTAAATAGACATCAGCAGAGAATTATGAAGTCAATCAGGGTAAATCTATGATATAGAACATTATGCAGCTATTTTAAAATTACATAGATTAAGTGGGAAAATGCAAATAAAATTTAAAAAGTTGCAGAATAATATAGTATAATTCAAGTATGTAAAACTACAGGTTGTTGTATACATATACAATGTAAATTCATGGGATAAAGCCTGAAAAAATGCAATCCAATGTTAACAGTGATTACCCTTGGATAGGAGAGTAAAGGGGAATTTTCACTTTTTTTGAGACATGGTTTTTCCCTTTCACCTAGACTGCTGGAATACAGTGGCAATCACAGCTCACTGCAGCCATGAACCCCTGAACTCAAGTGATCATCCTTCTTCGGCCTCTTGAGTAACTAGGACTATGAGCATGTGACACCACTCCCAGCTAATTTATTTATTTATTTTTATTTTGTAGAGACAGGATCTCACTATATTGCCTAGGTGTTCTTGAACTCCAGGTCTCAAGTGATCCTCCCACCTCAGTCTCCCAAACTGCTGAGATTAAAGGCATGAGCCACCCCACCTAGTCAATGTTTCACTTTTTTACTCTATAGATTTTTGTATTGTTTATGAATTTTTTCTAAGACACAAACTTATTTATTGCTTTTCTAATTAAATCTTTTTTAATGTAGAATTAAGGTTCTGGGAAACAGACAAATTGATAAAGATTGTCCTGGAGGAAGCTCCAGAGAGAACAGGTGTAAGTTCCTAGAAAATCCTCACAGATCATTAATTTCTACAGTATCTTTAAAATCACTTCCATTTGGCTTTGGAAAATCTGTGGCTCCACACAATCTGTCAAGAAATATTACCAGCATCTCTTAGAGCAGAAAATGAAGACAAAATGTAACACAACTGTCCGATGAAATCAGTGGAGACATCCCCAGTGTTTATCTATCTCTCATGACTTCTCCTACGCAAGGGCCATGGACTAGTGAAGGACCTAAATAAATTAGCCAGCTACATGAATTGGATAATTTTCCTTCTATCTTTCTCTCATTGCCAGATACCAGACGAGACCAGCCTGTATTTCCTAGGTTTCTCAAGCGCCTAGAGTTGTTGCATAGAAAGCCCTTCCGACCTAAATTTAGAAATAGGGTAGCTGTTGGTTTAATTGCATCAGGTGGATCAAACATGCTTGTCGGCCTTGAAGCCAGGCTCTTCCTTGGCTTGGCACACAAGGTCTCCATGGAAATGGCTCCTAATGACCTCAGTTCACTGTGCGTGCCAAGGCCATGTCCCTTGCAATGAGTTAGAGTTATATCTTAAATCATAAATAAATTTTGGTAAATATGTGGCCTGGATTTTTATTTTTGTAACACATGGTGAGCACCTAACAGTATCTAGCAGCTCTTCTCAAACTTTAATGGAAGTACCACCTCCGGATGCTATTCAGTAGGTCGGCGTAGACCCTTGAAGTTGCATTTCTAAGAAGCTCCCAGGTTATGTGGATGTGGCTGGGTCAGGAATCACACCAAGTGACAAGAGCATACAGCACATGCTTTGTACTTAATAAAGATCTGTTGAATGAGTCCTCTTCTGTCCTAACCCCCAGAAACTTGACTCCTGTGAAGTCACATCCTTCCTCTTTGTTCTCCTGTGGGTGAGACTGTCAGGAACAAAAAACTTTCTAGCTTCCTGAAAAGCAAACTCTAGCAAGCGATTGTATTTTGCATATTTCCACCCCTCCCGATATTCTACCACATGGAGGCAGAACCCATGGCTGTTTTTCCATGGAGAAAGCATCTCTGTGTGCACCCTGCTCTGCTCACTCCTTCCCAGCACAATCTGGCACATTGCACAGCTTCTGCCCAGCGGAGATGTCCCACTGGGGCTGCAAACCAGCATCACAGGCCAAGCTATGGGGGGAAACGGTGGCCTCTCCTGCAAGACCACATTCTCCTCAGAGCCCTTTCCCACTCTGGGTTAGTGATTTGCTCAAGCACTAAATTGTTTCACAAAATTTAACAACAATAACAAAAAAATCAAGCAACTCTTGGACTCCAACATAGAAGTGTCCTAAACTGAATGAGGATTAAAAGTTAGCTGAATGCCGGGCGCGGTGGCTCACGCCTGTAATCCGAGCACTTTGGGAGGTCGAAGCGGGTGGATCACGAGGTTGGGAGATTGAGACCATCCTGGCCAACACGGTGAAACCCCGTCTCTACTAAAAGATACAAAAAACTAGCCGGGCGAGGTGGCGGGCGTCTGTAGTCCCAGCTACTCGGGAGGCTGAGGCAGGGGAATGGCGTGAATCCGGGAGGCGGAGCTTGCAGTGAGCCGAGATTGTGCCACTGCACTCCAGCCTGGGCCACAGGCGAGACTCCGTCTCAAAAAA
>NW_016803664.1:39497-51986 GCF_001698545.2 Rhinopithecus bieti
AAAAAAAAAAAAAAAAAAAAAAAAAAGTTAGCTGAACTCGTGTCTTGAAAGATGCATTGCCTAATTCATTTTCCCTTTCGTTGGAGAAAAAAAAAAAAACAACAAAATACAATGTTTGCCTTTTGAGCTATGGTGAAAATACCTCGTAAATTAAAGTTATTAAGCCTGGTTCTGGATATTTCCCTTAGAGTAGGATCAAAAGCCAAGTCAGAAAATGATTGAAGTATGTTAAAATATTCTTTTGTAATGAACAAGCCATGTTTTAGATGGATGGAGATGTTAGTTTTGTCTTATAAAATTATGTTTAAAATTTTAAGACTCATTCAAGATTATTGGATTGTGTAGACAGAAAAATACTATTGTGATCAATTTAACAGTTATTCTCACTTATTGGCTGCTCAGCCGGGGGCTCTGGTCGGTACAATGTTAACGGAACCCACTTGGGGGTTATAGCATGTGCACATTAGCAGAATAGATTGGACTGTGATTTGTAGCATGGGGCCAGTTTTGCAGAGAGCATTTTCTACCCACCCGCAGCTTCGTGGTGATGTTGGGATCTGTCTACTCAGTGGAGGATCAGTAGCTTAAGAAGCTAATGAATATTCATTTCTTTTCCCTGGGTACAAAGTAAAATAACCAGTAATTAGTATAATATTTAATACTTCTATTCAAAATAAATAAATCTTTTGTAAAAAAAAAACCCTAATTATTATAATGTAGCAAATTCCACATATGTAACTGAAATTGGATGTAGTGTTTTGAAAATGCTTTTATGCTCTCATTTACATGTTTTGAGATTTGTTAATTATTCCCCTTTTATGCATTAAACAAAACTCGAAATTTCTACCTGCATTTATTATTCATTTTTCTATCTCCCAAGTTTAGCTGATTCTAATATTTAAGTTTTATATTTTTTAGATACTGAACATCTTTGTATTTCAAAGACATCTGGATTTGGACGTGTTCTTGTTCTTTTCTTCTCTTGTTCCAGAAATCTATAGGGTGCGTATGGCTTATGAGATTCCCAGGTGGAGTTTTTTATTTGACCCTAGGTTTATGTGGCAAGGTTTAGCTATTCCAATTTTTAAAAATATACATTTCTGAGTACTTAATATATGACAAGCACCATGCAGAGTGCCTTCATATATGCACACATTTTTATTCTACAACAATCCTGTGAGATTTGTTTTCTCTACCACCATCAGTAGATAAGGAAACTGAGCTACTAGAGGTTTACTCCCTTGATGCAAAGTGTAGGATTCTGAATTATCCATCCATCTAAATCCAAATCCAGTTTATATCACAACTGCAAGCTTCTGAAGCCCACTCTTCCCCATTGCTGAGGGTGAAAGGTTTGGAGGAGGTGAGGAAATGCTTGTGTATAAATCAGAACTCACAGGGTGTTGTCATGGGCTTGGGTACTTGTGGGTGCCAACCTCTGCTGAGTGGAGGGGACATCCTGGGATCAGTGGCCTTTTGTGCAAAACCATCTGAGCCTACGATAAACAAGGAACCTTCTGGCCTTTGGCCCAGTGGTTTCTCAGTGATGATGACTAGTGCCTGCCAGGGGGAATTTACATTCTTGCCCAAGTAGAAATGGGTGGACACACAGTATGGCAAACAGAGTCACTATCCTTGAAGACCTAGGTAATTCATAGTGCTGCAATTCCTTAATTCTGAAAAAATGCAAATGTCAACATGCAGGGAGCTTGTATGAATCATCTGGTGTGGATAGCACAGGCAAGAGTCTCCATTTATATTCTTTTGGGACATTCCCAGGAAAACTACAATAAAATTCAGACTTCTCCTCCTCCTCCTCCTCCTCCTCCTCCTCCTCCTTCTTCCTCATTCTCTCACGCAGACTGGAGTGCAATGGCGCAATCTTAATCTTGGCTCACTGCAACCTCCGCCTTTGGGTTCAAGCAACTCTCCTGCCTCAGCCTCTTGAGTAGCTGGAATTACAGGTGTGTGCTACCATATCTGGCTGATTTTTGTATTTTTAGGAGACATGGGGTTTCACCATGTTGGCCAGGCTGGTCCTGAACTCCTGACCTCAGGTGATCCACCCACTTTGGTCTCCCAAAGTGCTGGGATTACAGGTGTAAGCCACCACACCTGGCCAAAATTCAGACTTCTTACCAAGGCCTGCAGGCCCTATGTGGTCCATTTACTGCCTGCCTCTCCCAGCTCCTCATGTGCCTCCTCCTCACCTGTGCTCCACATCTTCTGGCCGCACTAGCCTCCTTTCTGTTCTTCCTCACAAGTTTACAAAGCAGCACCTCCACTTCTTCTATGGAGTGGCAGTGTGTGACTGTGCCAATCAAATGAAACTCACCTTAATTCTAATCCAAATCTGTGGCGAACTGGCTACAGACACTGGCTGGGTCAATTAATCTTGCTGTGTCCTGTTTCCTCATCTGAAAAGGGGGTGACAGTATCCACCTGGATAAACTGTTGTGAGAAATAAATGAAGCGATGTGTACAAAGTGTCATGCATATTTATATACACGGGATGTAGATATTAATTAAATGTGAATTTTTTTCTTCCCAATCTGTTCTCCGTGTCAGTCTATCCTGTATTGTGCATCTCATACACATTCACACTTAATCCTACACATGGGATAGTTATCAGCCTCAATCCTATTTTACAGATGAGGAAACTTAGGACATTGCCGCTAAGTGATTTGCTCAAAATTCCCCTCCTAGAAAATGGTCCAGCCACTGCGTGATCAAATGGTCTTTCCATCCCATCAAAGCTACCTCTTTCCTCTGCCTGCAACACCAAATAACAGGTAGATGAAGTGGAAGAAAATGAATTTACTGGCCATTTGAGCTCTCAGGATAGCAGAGGGCATCTGCTTCAATCGCAGGGGCAGTGCCACCTGCTGGAACTAGAGGGCTTGTGCTGAGGTGAGGAGCAACTGTGGGTAGAGGAGGATGCGCCAACCTTATGTTAGGGCCCCATCCCCTGCCTTCAGAACACCATAGTTTCTCCACCTGTTAATTCAGGCTTTGACTCTGAAATGAATAAAATGGCATGCAAGTTGTTGTATTTACATGTCACTGTTATTACATATCAAAGAGCTCTAGCAAATTGCCACTGGGCACTGTGATGCTTGGGCTGTGGTTGCTGGATGTCAGGTGAGTTAATCAGCATACATAGCAAATGTTCATTCGGGTGGCAGCAGAGCAGTAAAGAACATGGATTTAGAGTCAGACTACAGTTCAAACTCCTAGTCCATTATGTATCAGCTGTGACTTTGGGCAAGCTGTTTTCTGGATTTTCTCCCTTCCTTTCCCTTCCGTTCCCTTCCGTTCCCTTCCGTTCCCTTCCCTCTCTCCTTCCCTCTCTCCTTCCCTCTCTCCTTCCCTCTCTCCTTCCCTCTCTCCTTCCCTTTCTCCTTCCCTCTCTCCTTCTCTCTTTTTTTCGACAGAGTCTCGCTCTGTCACCCAGGCTGGAGTGCAGTGGCATGATCTTCGCTCACTGCAAGTTCCGCCTCCCGGGTTCACGCCATTCTCCTGCCTCAGCCTCCCGAGTAGCTGGGACTATAGGTGCCTGCTATCACGCCTGGCTAGTTTTTTGTATTTTTAGTAGATACGGGGTTTCACCGTGTTAGCCAGGATGGTCTCGACCTCCTGACCTTGTGATCCACCCGCCTTGGCCTCCCGAAGTGCTGGGATTACAGGTGTGAGCCACTGCACCTGGTCTCTCTCTCTTTCTCTCTTTCTCTGTCTCTCTCTTTCTCTCTTTCTTTCTTTCTTTTTGATGGAGTTTCACTCTTGTTGCCCAGGCTGGAGTGCAATGGCACAGTCTCAGCTCACCAGAACCTCCATCTCCTGGGTTCAAGCAATTCTCCTGCTTCAGCCTTCCTGAGTAGCTGGGATTACAGGCATGTGCCATCGCTCCTGGCTAATTTTTTTATTTTTAGTAGAGATGGGGTTTCTCCATGTTGCTCAGGCTGGTCTCGAACTCCCGATATCAGGTGATCTGCCTGCCTCGGCCTCCCAAAGTGCTGGGATTATAGGCATGAGCCACTGTGTCCAGCATTTTCTGGATTTTCTATTTGCTCCTTCTGTGTAAAAAAATTAATTCCATCTACCTCACAAGGTTTATTTGGAGAATTAAATATGCCTGCACATGACAACTTGCAATACATGATAGCTACATGACAGCTGCTACCACCAACCCCTTTTCCTATAGGTAGCATTATCCTCTAAGTAGAAAGTCTACAGAAATAGTTGGAAATATCCAAGCGTTCCTACCATGACCCCAGTGTAACAGAGCCAAAGCATGGAGGAGCTCCTCGTTTCCAACTTGTTTTGTTCTTCAAGTATGATAAGTGAATTCCGGGGGAATTAGACACTTTACTTCCGAACACTTCTTCGGTAGAGTGGAAGTAATATGAGTAATAAATTATCCTTGCATCCTCAAGATCTTTCTGGTCATTATTCTCTAATCTAATTAGAATGCCAGATGCAGGTCCATCCATCTTCATCCAGAAGCAATGGTAAACTGGGGAAAATGCTTACTGCAAAGGAATGTTGGTATAAGGGAGAATGGATTTTCTGTGGAGTGGGAGATTAAAACCTAAAAACTTGAGCTGATACCCATAATCAGATGTGAGGGTCTTGTGGGGCTTTCTTCTCAAATATGTGTGTCTAGGTACTTGTTTCCCTTTTAATAGACAAGCAAAAGTCTATGTTAGAAACCTTCCTAAGGGGCTGGGCGAGGTGGCTTATTCCTGTAATTCCAGCACTTTGGGAGGCCAAGGTGGGTGGATCACCTGAGGTTAGGAGTTTGAGACCAGCCTGGCCAACATGGTGAAACCCTGTCTCTACTAAAAGTACAAAAATTAGCAGGGTGTGGTGGTGCATGCCTGTGTCCCAGCTACTAGGGAGGCTGAGACAGGAGAATTGCCTGAACCTGGGAGGCAGAGGTTGCAGTGAGCCAAGATGGCACCACTGCACTCCAGCCTGGGCAATGTAGCAAGATTCTGTCTCAAAAAATAATAAGAAACTCTCCTAAGGCTTCTAGAGTATATTCTTGCTTATGTGGATTTCCTCCCTTTGGTGCGACAGGAAAGCATCCAAGCTTCCTTGGGTTCCCTCTTGCCACATCCCTCAAAGTTTCTAGGGCCTAGAATCTAGATGATAAGTGTCACTCATGGTCATTCTGTGACACCTTTAACTTTCTGGGACATTTGTGTATCTAAGGCATCCAGATAACATGGCAGTCAAAATGTCTAACAAGTGAACCCTGACATTGCTAGAAGAAAACACACCAATGGAGAAAGATCTCTGTTGAATCTGCAGAGGAAAGTGAGCAAAATCAAATGTTCTGTATCCGGCTCCCCATGGAAAGTATAAGGTAATTTGAAGACCCATTAGAGAATACCTACCTCTAAACTTAGCTCTCCTTTCTCTTATATATTCATTACAATTCCTGTAATTTGGATATACGTTTTCTTTCTTCCTTCTTTCCTTCCTTCCTTCCTTTCTCCCTCGCTTCTCTTCCCTTCCCCACCGTTCCCTTCCCTTCTCCTCCCTTTCTCCCTTCTTCTCTCCCTCTTTTCCTTCTCCCTCCCTCCCTTTCTTACTCCCTCTAATCCTTCCTCTTTCTATTCCTTTCTTCTTTTCTCCCTCCCTCCCTCTTTCCTTCTCTTTCTCCCTTCCTTCTCTCTCCCTTCCTTTCTTCCTTCCTCTATTCTTTTCTTCTTTCTTCCCTCCCTCTTTCCTTCCCTCCCTCACTTCCTTCCTTTCATTCTTTCTCATAATTCATTTATTCATTTATCTGTTCCTTCATGTGAATGGCTATAGCTTGGTGAGGGCAAGGATTATATCTAGCTATCTTGATCACCATTGTTTCTCTAGCTCCTAGTAAATACAGTAGGAGCTCCACATTTTTTTTTGTAATAAATGGATGAATAGACACTTACTGAATACTTACTGTGTTCGTAGTTTTTCAATCCTTAGGGTTAAAACTGTGTTTCCCAAACTTCAGTTCTTTACATACTACCTTTCCAATATTCGCCAGATCTATGAACGACTTTTTCTTCTATTTTTTACATTTTTAAAAAAATTAACTTTTCTTTATACTTAGCCTCATCCAAAGCAATAACATCTGTGAAATTACACATTAGTTGTCTATTTGCATTTTTCAATAATTGATATTGAAGTAAATTTATAACTATATTTTAAAAGACTATTATATCACCTAAAATTACCTCAAGCGCCTCTATTAAAATACAAATCTTATCTGGAATGAAATGAAAACATTTTTGATTATACCCATTTGGACCTCTACAATAAAGAAGGCCCAGAAACAGAAGTTCTGCAAAGAAGGACTTTGGGGTGGGGACTGCTGCTCATGGAAGCAGATGAGCCTTGCATTCCTGAGGGTCATTGGTTCTGTAGAATGTGTCTGCAGTTTGTGGTTCTAGCTCTTTGTAACTTCGATTGGATAAATGATTTGCTGAACCTCTTGTCCCTCAACTCTAGTATGGATGTAACAACACTACCACCTCATCACTTCCGCGTTGAAAAGCACATGAAAAGTGTGAAGAACCATTTATATCCAATAATAACTGTATAGCAGTTGCACAATAAATATTTGTTTATATTATGAGGTTGCTAGGCAATTAATGCGAAGCCAAATGCCAAAAAGCAGAAAGAGGTTATAGCAAAGGGTTGGAGAAGTATTCCTTTCATTCTTTCTTTCATTTATTCAGTAAATACTTAACTGTATATGTTCTAGCCTCAGAACTAGATGTTGAAAATATGACAGCAAAAAGACAGATATAGTCCTTCCTCTCATAGTCTGGTGGGAGAAACAGGCAGTTACATAAACAATTACACATATAATTACTTTATTATAGCAGCGATAGATGCCAACATAAAAATACAAAGTGCAGACTGGGTGTGGTGGCTCACGCCTGTAATTGCAGCACTTTGAGAGGCTAAGGTGGGCTGATTGCTTGAGATCAGGACTTTGAGATCAGCCTGGGCAACATGGTGAAACTCCATCTCTACTGAAAATACAAAAATTAGCCAAGTGTGGTAGCCTGTAATCCCAGCTACTCAGGAGGCTGAGGCAGGAGCATTGCTTGAACTTGGGAGGTGGAGGCTGCAGTGAGTCGAGATTGTGCCACTGCATTCCAACCTGGATGACAGAGCAAGACTCAAAAAAACAAACATACAAACAAACAAAATCCCCCCCAAAAAAGTGCAAAAATAAAGTATAATAGGAGGACCAGCTAATCTGAGGAGTTGAGGAGGGCATTCCTGCAGAAGTGACATTTAAGCCACGGTCTGAAACATCATTAAAAATTAAGTATGTATATAAAGAGGGAACTAAAAACCCAGTTTCCAAATTTTTATGAAACCAGGTTCTCATCTCTTCCCTACTGCTTACTCTGTTTCTGAACAACCAACTGGAGTGTGCAGTTCTGGTAGGTTTCTCTTCTTACTCACTCACTAGTTGATGGAGCACACTGGCTGATACTGCCTTAAAAAGAAACTTGAAGTGTGGCTTGAGAAAAGATCACAGAACCCAGAGAATTACACACTGTGAGGCACTGCTGAGACCATGTCTCCATTCCTAATTATAACAAAGTCACTGTTAAAGAGTGAGTGTTTCCACTTCTTGTGGGAGTTTTCTTTGCCAAAGAAAAGAATAAATGTGGTAGGCATGGATTCATAATTTGTAAACGTAGGAAGGTTAGACTTCGAAATGTATTACAGCAGACATGTTTAGTGTAACATATAAAGATCACTACCCTGCGCATTAGGTCTCCAAGTGCTATGGAGTTTTTCTTGCTACAGCAGCTAAGAGAAGGGGCCATTGGCAGACAGCAATGAAAACAAGGCATTTTGCCCATAGTCGCCCAGCCTGCCCTGTACTTTATGATCCTCAGTAGGCTTCCATCTGTTTATTTTATTTAGTTGAGTTTTCAACAAGAAAAATGTATTTATTACAGACAAAAGTAGTAAATACAGATTGATAAAAGTTAAATAAAAATTAGTAATTATGTCACTATGCAGAAATTATTAGCAGCCGTAAGTATTTTGTGGTATAGCTGCATAGGGATGTGGATTAAAAAATTAACTTGTGGCCGGGCATGGTGGCTCACTCCTGTAATCCCAGCACTTTGGGAGGCTGAGGCAGGCAGATCATGAGGTCAGGAGTTCAAGACCAGCCTGGCCAACATGGTGAAACCTCATCTCTACTAAAAATACAAAAATAAGCCGGGCATGGTGGCACGCACCTGTAATCCCAGCTACTTGGGAGGCTGAGGCAGGAGATTCACGTGAACCCAGGAGGCGGAGGTTGCAGTGAGCCGAGATTGCACCGTTGCACTCCAGCCTGGATGACAAAAGCAAAACTCCATCTCAAAAAATAGATTAATTAAAAATTAACTTGTGATTTTATTGACTTCACATTGTTGGTAATTAGTCTTTTACGATTGTTGCTTCTTTTAACTTTCAATGATGATTTACTTTTCAGAGTAAGCCTTAATCCTTCTAAGAAACCAACACTCCTGAAAAATCATTTGAGAAGTTACTTATTCTAGTAATCCACAATTCATAACCCTTTTCAGCAGTTTGTTCACCTGAGGCCTTCACAATAGGTCCTTGTTGCAATGCCATGCAAGTAGCTGCTCGTGTGGAGGCTTGGGGATGGCTGGAGTTGGGCAGCAGTTTTGCAAATTTGTGCAGAAAAGTGACATTCAGGCTTCCCTTCCTTTCTCTTTAGTTTTAGACCCAGAAAAATAGCAATACCCTCAGGCAGAAAAATGACTTCAACTGTAGGTGGTAGAAGTGCAGTATTTTGGAGGAAGGCAAGAAAAAAATCATTTTACCAAAAAAATGCATTTGTAGTTTAATGAAGATGAATCCCAACTCTTAGTGACAGAGGTAACTATATGCTGGAATTAAGCATAGGGCTAACCTGTGTGAGCTGCAGGTGTTTCTCCTGTTCATATTTCTAAGGTGGTTTGCAATGCTACTGTGCTATAAACATGCTTAAATTAGGTGGTTGTACTTTCCGGTTCCAACACCAAATGCTTCCAAAGTCATCCCGTCCTCCCCTATCCTGGGCACCCCCTCAATATTCTGGGACCATTAGGCTTTAACCTTCCAGACAAAGACCCCTCAGAGAGGAGAGTTGGCTTATGGAAGGGACTATCCACAAATTCCAAGGACTCACGCTGGTGAAGGATGAGTTTGTTATGGAAATGATACAGTTAGTATACCTGTGGGGGACAGAGGTGATTGCTACATTGTTCACACAGTGCCCCAAGTTGGCTGATTAAAGCAGGAAAAGAATGCAACATTGATAAGCACATCCAGTATGACATGCTACAGGGAGAACAGTGTAACAGCCCCTCGGAGGTGACTTACTTGAAGCTGTCTGTAAGATTTAAAAAAAAAAAAAGAGGAAATAAAGATTTGTGTTCGAAATTTTCTGCTTTCTGAATAATCTTTGTCCAACATTTCTGTCAGAACTTCAATATCTAAACGACTTGTGAAAGGGAATCATGATTCTCTGGTCTTTCCAAAACAGAAAGAACTAAGAGCAGTCCAAGTGAATAATACATTTGTTTACCTAGTGATCACTATAGTAACTGATATCTTTTTGGCACTCACCTTGGGCATTTTCTTATTTTTTATCTCATTTAATTTCAACAACAGCAGTACGAAATAGGTACTATAGTTTGGTGTTGAAGAAGAGGAAACTGGGCCAAAGAAAAGTTTTTCCCAACTCCAGTTGGGTTCCAAGTTCATGCTCTTAACATTGAACTCTACTGCTCATCCCGAGTTCCTTTGTTTTGTACCTGTGACATTCCTGCAAGAGCAGTCACTCTCTTGTGACATGAGACAGATGAGCTTGGGGCTCTGAAGTGCTTCTTTGCAAACCAGAGAAGCTTTGCAGAGCATGCTGCCAATGAGCCAACTCTTGGGGCTCATTTTCTGGGCTCCTCATGCCAGGACAGAATGAAAGATTTCACTTAGAGAATTAATTAGGAGGGGAAACCACGTAAAAAGTCGTGGTGCTCAGATATGATTAAAAAGCCTGATTTAATAGGAGTTGCAGTTTCACTTTCACTCGAGGTTGAGGCATCTTAAAAGAGAGGAAAAAAACCATAGCGCAGAGTCAGGAGAGCGGGTTGGGCCTGTTTCGGTGCAGCTGTCTGGCTTAGGGCAAGCTCTGGGCTTCTCTGAGCCTTGATTTCTTCATGTATTAAATAAGGAGTGAGCCAGATAATCCCCAGCCTGTCTCAGTGCTTACGGTGTGAGATTTGTCTGTCTCTGCTGTAGCTGGGAAGTTACAGAAAGGGGGCACCCTCTCCTTGTCTTCCACTGCTCCCTTCTCCCAATCCCTCATATTAGGAAACAACTTTTCAAAGGACCTTTTTGAGAGGCCAGATACAGACAAATGTATTTTTTAGTCTAGAGTGAAGTGCCACAAACCCAACAGCTGTTGTGGTCAGATGGTGTATCTAAAAATAAAAAAGTGCACACACACACACACACAGACACACAAACACACAAAAAAAGGGTAGAACCCACTGTGTGGTCAATACAGTTTTTCTGCAAATATATATATATATATATTTATTTTTTGAGACGGAGTTTTGCTCTTGTTGCCCAAGCTGGGGTGCAATGGCGTGATCTCGGCTCACTGCAACCTCTGCCTCCCGGGTTCAAGCGATTCTCCTGCCTCAGCCTCCTGAGTAGCTGGGATTACAGGCATGTGCCACCATGCTCGGCTATTTTTTTGAATTTTTCGTAGAAACGGGGTTTCACCATGTTAGCCAGCTGGTCTTGAACTCCTGACCTCAGGTAATCCGCCCACCTCAGCCTCCCAAAGTGCTGGGATTGCACGCGTGAGCCACCACACCCGGCCTGAAAATATCTCTTGTTCTTAATCCTATTCTGATTTTCCCACTTTTGATAAAGTCAATGGTCTAGAGAAACAGATCTCTATCAGGAGAAAAACAGCTGTGTGGGTGTACCATGCACGCCTAACTGAGCACAGCTGTGGGCTGGCCTGGCCAGGGCCACCAGTTCACTTTCTCTGCCCTGGAGGCTGTCCATCCTCCATCAACGAGTTGTCACGATGTCAGTTTTAAAATCCTGAGATAATGACTATGTTGTTTTTACGCTGATCATTTATATTTACCCAGAAGTTTCCTTTAGGTTTAGCTGAAAGCCACCCTTCTCAAAAGTGCCTATAGTTACTTGCAATTACTTGTGCCAAAAAAAAAAAAAAAAAAAAAAAATGGTAAAGGGGAAGTGGAGCCTGACAAAGATAATCCAGGAGTAATGTACACTGCTTTAGGAAATCTGGAGGCAGACATGCCTGCCTACTGCCTAGTGTAGTACCTGGCACATACTGGGCACTCAAAAAAACTATTCATGGAATGAGAGGATGGATGGATGGATGGATGGATAGACAGACAGACGGATGGACAGATGGATGGACGGATGGATGGATGGATGAATGGATGGATGGATGGACAGAATAGATGGACAGACAGATTAGATAGATAGATAGACAGATAGATAGATAGATGATAGATACATAGATAGATATTTAATAGATGAGATCACACAGCCCTAGAAGGTAGAAGGTTAAGTCCTGTGTTAATGATGGGTAGCCAGCTGGAAGCAAAACTGAGACTGACAGGTCTGCCAATTTCACACACAGGGCTCATTCTACAATCTACTCCCTGCTTTCATTTTTGTTTTCTTCATGTACAACTTAGTTCCTTAAGCACATGCAACTGTAAACCAATGATCCCCCTGATGCTTTCTCATGTTCAAATGTGTGATCTCATCTCACAATTTAGGGAGTATCCTGCACTAAGCAGGTGGGGTATGATGGCTGCAGCCACAGAGCAGATGCTTCCCCTTCTGTGAGCAAACCTGGAGGTATGCACAGGGTAGGCTAGGCAGGAAGGCAAGAAAAGCTGTCCCTCTCCATCTCTCAAGTAGTCCAATAGCTGGATTATTCTGGGTCAGTGCAGCGTTAAGCAGAAGCCATGCTGCTAGCCCTCTCTGTGGCACCTTAGAATTACTACTCAAATGCGATGCAAAATACTATAACTGAGGGCCGCCAGCTTCTCCTAGATTGTTTAGAATTTGTTGTTTTCTCTTTTATTGATACGGAATCTTTTACATATTTGTGGGGTACACATGTTTGTTACATACATAGAATGTGTAATGATCAAGTCACGATATCTGGGGTATCCATCATCCTCAGTGTTTATCATTATTTTTATGTTGGTATCATTTCAAGTCCTCTCATCAGTTGCTTTGAAATGTACCTAATATTGTTGCAAAGTACAGTCATCCTAGTCTGCTATCAAACGTTAAAACGTATTTCTTCTACCTATTTTGTACCTACAACCAACCTCTCTCTCTGTCTCTTTTTTTTTCTTTTTTCTTTTTCTTTTCTTTCTTTCTTTCTTTTTTTTTTTTTTTTTT
>NW_016803664.1:52488-75695 GCF_001698545.2 Rhinopithecus bieti
TTTTTTCTTTTTTTTTTTTTTTTTTTTTTTTTTGAGACAGAGTCTCACTCTGTCACCCAGGCTGTCAGGCAGTGGCATGATCTCGGCTCACTGCATCCTCTGCCTCCTGTGTTCAAACGATTCTCCTACCTCAGTTCCCTGAGTAACTGGTACTACATGCACACGCCACCACACCTGGCTAATTTTTGTATTTTTTAGTAGAGACAGGGTTTCACCATGTTGGTCACCCTGGTCTCGAACTCCTGACCTCAAATGATCCACCCACCTTGGCCTCCCATAGTATAGTTCTGGGATTACTAACCAATTTCTCTTCATCTCCTTCCCTCGCATCCACCCTTCCCCGTTTCTGTCTCCTTAGATTTTTCATCAGCACAGAGCTAAAGACTGTTCTACCAGGGGATTTACTAAGCTCACTCAGCCTTGGCTCCCTCTCACCCTGGTTTATCTTAATGAAACATTGTGAGGAATAGCATTTCCTGCACACTGTTTGAGAAACACATGCTAAATGTTCTGGGGCACTTTGGTGGTTTCTAAGTTCTTTATTCAATACAATATGTGCTGTGTAAATACATGTGACTTGAAGGTGTTCAAGAATAAAGTTGTTTCTCTTAATAAGAATTAAGTCAATGTTAAAGTTAACATTCTTAGAAAATAACTGTTTGAGAAAAATTTTTAATATCATTCCTGTCCTACTTAGGCAAAATCGATCATTTCATTGAGACATGAAAGAATCCCAGAATTTTTCTGGCTGGGTAGCTGGGTGTCTATCTATCCATCTACCTACCTACCGACCCATCTCATTATGAACATTTTACATAGAACAAAGAGAAACCTAATCAATGCCCATGTCTCCATTTCCTAGATTTAATACTTGCTAACGGCCGGGCGCGGTGGCTCACGCCTGTAATCCCAGCACTTTGGGAGGCGGATGACGAGATCAGGAGATTGAGACCATCCTGACTAACACGGTGAAACCCTGTGCCTACTAAAAATACAAAAAAATTAGCTGGGCGAGGTGGCGGGCGCCTGTAGTCCCAGCTACTCGGGAGGCTGAGGCAGGAGAATGGCGTGAACCCGGGAGGCGGAGCTTGCAGTGAGCTGAGATCGCGCCACTGCACTCCAGCCTGCGCAGCAGAGCGAGACTCCGTCTCAAAAAAAAAAAAAAAAAAAAAAAAGTTACTAACATGTTACTGGAAATGGTTCACCAAGTTCTTTATGTTGCAATGTTTTAGAGAAAATTGCCAATATCATGACTTTTCCCTCTAAAAATTTTAGTATACATTTCCAGAAAATAATAACTGACTGCTTCCTGTGTAACCACAATACCATGTCTCACCTGACAGCATTCTCAGAGATGTGTTAATGTCATCTTATAGCCAGTTCCTGTTTAGTTTCTCAGCTGGGTTTATACAAACCAGGATCCAACTAGGAAACACCCATTATATCTGGTTGTTATGTTTCTTAAGGTTTTTTAAACCTAGAACTAAAGTATATATGAAAAAGCAAAAATAAACAGAGAACTATAGAAGAAGCACCAGGTTAGGAACTGATAGATCAAGCATCAGTCCAAGCTCTGCCACCAACCTGCTACCCCCACTGAGCACAGCACATAGAGCTCTGAGCCTCTTTGTCTCATCAGTACATTTCATTCACTTACTTAATCATTCTTACTTTTAACAGATACATATTGAGAGGCCAGGTATGTATTGAGTGTTCAGTATGGCCTGGTTCTTGCTCTGGGCACTGTTCTAGGAAGCAATTTGGTTCCAGAAGATGATAGAATTTCATAATTCCAATTCTTGTGGATTATCCATGCGAGAATTCATCTCTTTCTTTCCTCTCCATTTCCATGACATTCATTTACTGAGGATACAAGTCAGTTGTCCCGTAGAACTGAATAATTCTTCAATCATCTGATTTTTTCTTCTTGCGATATCATTTCTCCTGTTCTTCTACCCCCTGTATCTCCTATAACCTGGAAGTAATATCTGAAAATTTGACTAGATTTGGGTAGAATTTTTTTTTTTTTTTTTTTTTGGTGAGGTGGAGTCTCACTCTGTCACCCAGGCTGGAGTGCAGTGTCACAATCTCAGCTTACTGCAACCTCTGCCTCCTGGGTTCAAGTGATTCTCCTGCCTCAGCCTCCCGAGTAGCTGGCACTACAGGCGCCCGCCACCACGCCTGGCTAATTTTTGTATTTTTAGTAGAGATGGGGTTTCACTGTGTTGGCCAGGCTGGTCTCAAACTCCTGACCTCAGGTGGTCCACCTGCCTTGGACTCCCAGAGTGCTAAATTACAGGCGTGAGCCACTGCGCTTGGCCTAGAATATTTTTTATGAGAATGTTTTATATGTGGTGCTGTGTACTTTGTATTGCATCTCATCAAGAGGTATAGAATGTCTGCTTATTCCACTTTGGAAGTGCTAAGACCAATCATGGGTTTAGATCATTATAGCCAGATGCCCCACTATAGAAGCAGTGACTTGTGACTAGCAAGAAATCTGTTTAGGAAGGGGGACATGCAGTGGAGTTAGCACATTTATACCATGTGAATCTAATCCTTTTGTTTTATTTATTTATTATTTTTTTAGACAGGGTCTTGCTCTGTTGCCCAGGCTGGAATGCAGTGGTGCAGTAACAGCTCACTGCAGCCTCGACCTCCTGGGCTCAAGCTATCCTCCTGCCTCAGCCTCCTGAGTAGCTGAGACCACAGGCACATGGTACTATGCCCAGCTAATTTTAAAATTTTTTTTTTTTTTTTTTTTTTTTTTGGTAGAGACAAGGTCTCATTTTATTGCCGAGGCTAGTCTTGAACTTCTGGGCTCAAATGATCCTCCTGCCTCAGCCTCCCAAAGTGCTGGGATTACAGGCATGAGCCACTGTGCCTGGCCTGAATCTAATTATTTATCAACCTTTTTTCCTATTGTCCATGGATTCTTGCTTGAATCTTTTAGTTCTTCAGGGATTGCAAAATGGTAATTTTCTAATTTCCTCATTCTATAGGGGAGAAAAGGTAGTATCTTTTCCTTACCCATTGCAAGGTTCATGGCTGACACCCCTATAACGAAAGACAAATTAACAAGGGAAAAGCATAACAAATTTATTTAGCTAAAGTTTTGTGTGACATGGGAACCTTCAGAAATGAAGACCTCAAAGACCCAGAGAAATCTGTATATTTTTATGTTTAGGTTGAGGAAGAATGGACAGTCATGTAGAAGTATGGTTGGACATAGTACCATTATTACCTAATGGTAATGAACTGGGGGTAACTTAGCACGACCTGTTTGTTAGGATTCTTGTTGGCCTCTCTGTATCTTCATTTCTTTTCCCCTGGCATAGGTAAGGATACCTGTCACATGAAGATCTTGTGACCTACTTTCAGGGGAGGTAGGTCAGAGAATTATTTTATGGCCAGTTCTTACACAGAAAGACAAGAGAAAGTCAGAGAATGACCTTTCTGCTTCTGCAGTTTTCTCAGTTTTCAAGGTGTCATATTTTGGGGTAGCATGTTCTGACCCCTGACAATTCCTTCTACATTTAGTAACCAGTATTCAACCATAAAAAAGGCCTTGTCTCATCAACAGGGGTTTAATGGTCAACCTAAAATAGAGTTCTAACTGGAAAGAACATAATTCTTACCTTTTATTTACCAATTTCCAGAGGAAGGAGTTGGTGTAATGGCCTTCTCCAATATAACAAATGAGGATTTGTTTGCTGACTTGCTTTCTCTTCACTGATTCTCATTATAGACACAGGGATTTTTACACGTTCAATGTACTGCAATCCATTACCATCAATTATTCATTTTGATGCTGAAATTGTCCCAACTTTATGGGTGTCCCTTCAAGTTGGGTCAATATTTGCAGGTGAAAAATGATGGAAAGATATCCTTAGCTGAAAACACGTCTAAGAACTTGGCTGTGTCTGGTACCGGGCTAGATGCTGGGTACAGAGGGCTGCATTCACAGGCTTGGGTTCTTCCGTTAACCCTGAAGAGATAAGCCCTGAAAGTCTTAGTGAATAATCAAGCGCAAACTGCTGACTGTGCCAGTTCACCTTTGAATGTGCCCTCCTTCACCAGGCAAATGTGGCAAATTGAGTCAGCTGTGGCCTCCCAAGGATACAGCCAGGTAGCTCGTTCAGCAGATGGTAGGCAATGACTCAAATCGACAAAAGGTAAATCAGAACTGAGAGGTTAGATGGGTTTCAGTTTTTCTGTTTGTTCTGTTTCAGCTGTCTCCTAACTGCAGTTACAAAAGCCAAATCAAAATAATCTCCGTATATGAGGCACAGTAGTTGGGGATAGGGGGTGGCGGTGAAGGGCTCTTGAGAAAAACAGATGTTGGGGAAAGAATGTTGTGATCCTCTCTCAGGCCTTAAGGCCACGGCAAGGCAGCTGGCTATCTTCAGTGGGCAAAACACCAACTCCTCATCCACACAATGGGCCTAAGGACTGCCCTGCAGAGGCTTGTTGTGTTGGCCAATGGTAACATAGCATACGTGGAAGCATTAAATTAATTGGAAGATTCACTATTATTGGATAATAATTGGTAGGAATATATTGGCTAGTTGTCCTAGAATGTATGACAATTCTGGGATTGTCTGATGTTTGTCCTGTGCAATATCATGTATCTTGTTCTTCTACTCCTCGTATGTTCTGAAATCTGGAAGTAAGAACAAAGGCTTGATTAAATTCTGGTGAGATATTTTTGACAATATTTTGGATACCTAATTACTTTTCAACTTAAAATGATAAGAATAGGTAATACTTATTCAGGGCTTAATTTATTCAGGGATTTTTACACCCTCAATGTGCTGCAATCCATAATGCTTTCAACTATCTCTTTGAGGTAGGTGCTAGTGGTGTTATTCCCATTTTACAGAAGAGGAAGCTGAGGTGCAGAAAAGATAAGTAACTTGCTCAAAATTGCACAGCTAATAAATGACAGACATGGCTCCAAGACTATGGTCCTTAACCATTCTGCCGTGAATGAATACTTCCTGGAGAAATCTATAATAGATATCTACATCATTTGATTTCCATAGCACATATTTGAGTTTTTAATTGGGACTTCTAGAGAGCAGAAAAACATTGGAGGTGATGTTTTAGGCAACAAGATGACTACAACAAATGAATGTTTCCATCCAAGATAGAGACTATTCATATCTGTGTGGGGTGTGTGGTGTGTGTGTGTGTGTGTGTGTGTGTGCGCGCTATAGTCACCATCTCTAGTGAGGAGTACCTGGAGAGACAGGACTACCTGCCTAGAAAAGCAGAGCTGATGCTTTGTGTCATATGCTGTGACTTGGAAGACCCAAATGTGGCCTGCCCATCATAGGGAAGAACTCTCACTTGGGGCAGCATAGCCCAGTGTTACACACACACGCTGTCTACCGAAGGCATGGAGCTGAATGGAGCTCTGCAGATTGACTTGCATTTTATGTTAAGAGAATTTTTCTAGGGTAGTGTTAAGTGTGTGAACTTGAGGGCAAGGCTGCCTGTATTTGGAAGTGACACACACAAAGCTTGGTGCATGGCAATCACTCAGTAAAGGCCAGCTGTTGTTATTGGGATGAATGGCTTTCTTAGCTCAGAAGTGGGTTACGAAGAGAATCGTTGGGCTCTTCTCTGGAGATTAATAAAATCAAGAAACACTGGGTCAGAGTTCTTAATGAGGGTTCTAATACCACCTGCTGGGTGTCTAGGTGGGATGTGGAGTATTCATAACAATGACTAGAAATTCCCCTCCCTCAGCCCCCCCACATGTGTTACACCTGTGTCTTGGGACAAGCTGGTGTTAATCCCCACTATCCCTGCCAAACAACGAGTGTCTTTGAAGTATCACTTCCTGTGGATCCTTCCTGCTGTGCAGCTCAGTGTCTTCAAAAGAGCTTTGAAGTCCCACTGACCCAGCTTGAATCCCAATCTCCCCATAGAGGAGCTGTGTGACTTTGGGCAAATTACCCAGCTTTTCTGAGCTTCATCTTCTCATCTGTAAAAAAAAGAGACAATACCTATCTGACGGGTCATTGTGAGCTCTTAGAACCAATAATATATGAAACACAGTTCCTAGCCCATCGGAGACTCCCTCCTGTGGCCACCCTGCCAAGACCACTGAGAGCATCTGGGAGGTACCTGGGGGCATGGAAGTCATCTTTAGTGCTGTCTTTATGAGTCAGAATGGGGACCTCAAAACCATGAATTTTAAAATCTACTTTTTTTCAATCTGCTAAATGCCCCCCGCCAGCCTCAAATAGAAATAAGCAAAATAACGGGAACATTGTGAATTATTGAACTAGATGATTCCAGTAAAGGCATAATTTATTCTTAGAGTAAAATGTTTATCCTTTTCATCCTAAAACATGTAAGATTGATCTTTTTAAAAAACAATCCATCTAGAGTAGTCAAATTTATAGAGACATAAAGTAGAATGGTGGTTGCCAGGGGCTGACGGAAGCTGGGAATAGGGAGTTATGGCTTAATGGTTGTGGAGTTTCAGTTAATGAAAAAAGATGTATGGATGGACAGCGGTGATGGTAGCACAACTGTGTGAATGCACTTAATGCCATTGAACTATACACTTAAACCTGTTTAAAATGGTAAGTTTTAGGTTGTGTGTATTTTACTGGAATTAAAAAAAAACAACTTAAATGTTCAAAACATGAATGCGTGCAATCTTAGTTTCCTCAAGCCTCTGAGTCCTGACAAGGAGGCTAGAATGAAGGCACATCTGGCACCGTGTTCTAGATTCTAAAAGCGAGAGTCCTTTTCAGAGGCAGCATCCCTGTGTGTGGTCCTCAGCCGCCTGCTGTGGCCAGTGATGGGGCATTCCCAGGATCTGGACACTTTTGTTTCATTTCTAAACCTGAGCCCCCTGAAAGGAAGGAACCTGTTTGTTGAGGACTCTGTTAAAATCAGGTTGGGGAGAATTTTCTGGGAAATAGCTTCATAAATTGTGTGTAGATACAAAACTAACAGGCACATGAAAGATTTGTATTTTGAAAACAAAACCCCAGTGGGATTCTCTCAGCAGAAAATGAAAAGGTCTTCTTAACATTCAGTTGAACTATTAGAGCCATTTTTGCTGTTGCAAGCACTAATGCAGGTATGACCACTGCCACAGCCCCAGATTGCAGCACAGCAAATTAGCAAGGTTTTAACTTGGCTGCAAATATCAAGCTGGCTGCTTGTCATTATGCAAAAGGAATGGGGCTGGGAGGGGGACCGGCACCTAGCGGCAAAGCACATTATAATTGTTTAAGCAGGCCCCACAAGTCATGCATTTCAATTATTTGTTCAAAGCCGCCTGCAATTAGGAGTTGCAAACAAGGCTTTTGAATGCAAAGTCAGACAATTAAAATGTTTCATGAGTGCATTAGAGAAAGAAGTTCTGAATTAGCACTTTGAATACACAAGACCTCTTTTTCTAATCTCTAGTCCCTTTCACTCTGAAAAAAAGAGAGAGTAAGAGAAAGACATTTTGGGCTGTGATGGAGGTGATTTGGGTGTTTACTTATTTATATCAAATGCCTGACTAATCCAGGGAAGATTGAACCATCCTAATCAGCCCCTCATACATTTCAATGTCTCTTGTTACTTGCCAGTCCTTGTCGAAGCATAATGGCCCAGGTGCCAAACCCATCACCCAAGGGGGTCGTAAATCACTTTAAACATCTCTCCTCCTTCTACCCTCACCACTCCCCATTCTTTCCTTTGAAGAAGCGGGTCTATTTGAACCAGTGATTTGTGACTTTCCAGTATTTAGGGCACAACCCTGAGCTGGTTGCACTAACACACAGGCTGGGGGAAACGAGTGCACTGGCCAGTGTTGGGATCAGGGAGGAGAGATTCTGTGTGTTCTGGGGGTGCCGATGAGCAGAAGCTGGCTGCTCTGGGTAAGCATGAAAAAGACACTAACCTGCCTTATTTCTTTGAAGGAAGATCTGCTGTTAAACTCCTTCCCCTCCCCCACCTACCTCCCCACCCACACATTCCCTTCCCCAGTCCACAAATGACCTGCTGATATTAAATTTTATTTTATGACGTATTGTATTTTAGGACTCCTTTGAAATTTTGATCAGAGGAGACACTTTGAGGAGAGAGGGGTGTATCAAATATGGGGGAAAAGTAAACATTCCTCCTTCAACCTTTCTCCCCTGTTAAATTGTGAGGCTTCCTAAAAAGCATTATTTGTATGAGGCATCAACCATTATTACAAAGTAAGTGACTGCAACCCAAAGCACTTTACGCTATTATTCAATGTGTGTGATTAACCAGGACAATCTTGACAATTTAAGGTGGAAATTGCTAACGTATCAGTTAATGTGTGCCTGTGTGCATGCATGCCTAATTTGAGAGCCTGGTGGCTAGTAGCCTTAATTTATCATTTCCTGACTGTAGCTAATTTATGAAAGATGATTTAAGTAATCCTATTTATCCTCTTTTATAAAGAAAACACGTTTTAAAAATTATCTAGTTCAGGTAGGGAAAAGTTCTTTGAAAGAAAACCCTCTAATATGGAAAATAAATACGCAAAATACGGATATTGTGAATCTTATGCAATTATTTTCTAATTACTTTGCCTCCAAGCAATCATTCAGGGTTCAGAACACTGTTAAAATACCAAGTATCTGATAGGATTGATGAGCCTTTATGTGATCAATACATTTTATCAGTTGGAAATTTTAACGTTTTTCTGTGGGAAACATTTCTGTAGGACTACCTAAAAATAAGTTGTTTTTTCAGTTACCCCTAAGGATGCTGTCATGATAAGCATTAAAATCATATCATTTTAATGCTTGAGATATGTAAGTACAACAAAATAGAATTTTTTTTTTTCGTTGGCACAGTTTTTAATATCTTACTTTTTTTTTCTTTACAACCCTGACATTTTAAATCATCTTTTGAAAGGCCCAAAGTGATAAACTGAATCATTCTAGATTGATTAGGTTTTTGTAACCTATTACATTAGTTTTGCTGATCTGTTTTGAAAGTAGTAAGTGCCATTTTAAAAAAAGACTTATTTAAAAGTCAAAATAGCTGTACATTCTTTACCATAGGCTTGTCCAAGGTAGTTTACAATAGAAAGGGGAGGGGAAGGAAGGCAGCTGTGAGGGAAGCTCTGCATAAAATCCCACTTAGGTGCAACCTGAGTCTCCTCCCCAGAACAACCTTTAAAAACATCTGTCCTGAATGGAGAGCTTTAATCTTCAGGAGAGACTCAATAAAATAAATGATAGCCAAGCCTCAAGTCAAACCACTGGAAACTGACAAACAATAAACTGTATTTGATTTGGCAATTTCTGGATTGCTTCACAACTTTTGGGTCTGCTCATTTATTTACTCATTAGTTTTATGAGTGTTAGTTCTACAGCTGGACTCTTTTTCTCTAAAGAGGTAATTTGATCAGAGGGTGTGCCTACAAGTTGTACCAACATAACAGGTGTTAAACCCTAAACAGTCTGAAAACTAGCTCTCAGACTTTCTTAAGTTGACTCAGGGAGAGGAAAAAAGAAACAAGAAAAGAAAATACCCCGAAAACATTTCTCTCCCAGACTACTGTCACAAATAGGTATCCTCCCAGGGTGACTAAAAGCAGTTGCTCCTGTAATAAGAGAGAGAGAGAGAAAAGACCGTCCAAGCTCTGCTCTTCTAGAACTTGGAGGCTTAGGGTCTCCAATGTCTGACAGGTAACCTGAAAGATGCAGCCAACGTTTTCAGGAGGGAGCCAAGGAGAATCGAAGCTGCTTATCCCCATGTTACTCCTGTTCATATTGCACATTTTATTCCAATCCATTTCACAATCAAGAGGTATTGGGAGTCTTGCCACTGAAATGCCACCATTTCTGGGACCCAGGGCTGGAAGCCAACCAGCCCTTTGGATATCTCAGTAGGAGGCAGAGAGAAATTTCTGCTGAAGGACACCAGTACAAATGCCTTTTATGCGAGGGGACATGGGAATACTTCAAATTACCTACCTTCAAAAGCTGAGTGTTTGAGTCGCTACCCAAGAACGGATTCCTGAGTCTGTGAAATGGAAAAACAAAGGTGTTCGGGGCTGGGTAACAGGACGGAGGCTTTTCCCAGCTGTAGAATTCAAGGATGATGAAAGGGAGATGCAGTAGAATGTAAAACAAATTGTTCACTGGAGAGTGGAAAATACAGATTTGAAAGTTAAGTGTCTGGAACAAGAGAGATATGAGTCACTGGAATTTACAAGTTACTATAGGAAACGAAGATAAAGAGATCATGAGAGAAGTAGTAATGCAGGTAACAAAATGGCATTTCGTTAACTGCAAAACTAGATGATGGCAGAAACCGTTCATCAATTGGGGAAGGAGGTAGTAATTATGGAAGACAACAGCAGATAATAGCATTGACAGAGGGACCTACAGGAACAAAATTGGGTGTTTGGCAATTATGCCAAATGAGAGCACAGATTTTTCTTCCCCTTCAACATGGTAAATCAGGGAAAATTAGGTCTGGAGGGCACTCAGTTTCCAGCAGGGAAGAGAGGAAAGCTTGGTTTTCCAAGGGGCAATGGTATTCCAGCTAGAGGGAAACTGCTTTTCTCTGTACTAAATAGCAGGGCTTCTTATGTGAAGGTCAAAAACACATTTGGCATTTTGAAATTTTGTGTGTGGATGCAAAATATGTGTGAGGAAAAGTGCATAAACACCCCAACAGCTGCCATCATCAGGTCAAGAACTAGGACACTGCCAGCCCCCCAGTGTATCCTTCCCAACCACAAATCCTGCGTCCCCCAGAGGTACTATCCCAACTTTAATTCTAACAATTCCCTTGTTTTTCCCTATTCTTTTGTGATCTCTGGATGCTTCTCTAAACAATATAGCTTAGTTTTGTCTGTTTTTGAGTTATATATGTTTATGTACATGTAGATAGAAATGTAGCCACAGTCTTCTTTCAAGTCTAGCTTCTTCTCAACATTATTTTTGTTACATTCATCCTTGCTGGGTGTAGGTGTAGTTTGTTCACTTCCATTACCAAATCACATCCCATTGTACGAATGTATCACAATGTATCTATTCTTTTGTCTCTGGGCATTTTGGCTTGTGCCAGAGATTAATAGTGAATCACCATTCCTGTGTTCTGCCAGGCACCTCTTGTTCCTGGGCACATCTGGATGGCTTTGCCAGCCTTCTTTCAGTAAGGTATGACAACGGGGTCTGGCCTGCCCACACACACTTCCCACATATGATTTTCCATTATCTTCCCCACCCCCTCCCCCACATGTGGACTAGAGGTAACCTCTGGTTGACCTTGGAAACCATGTGTAGAAGACTGGAAAGCCACAGGATACAAAAAACCTGGGTTTCCGAATCACCAGTAGGATGAGGGTTGCCCAGGAGAACACCCTGATTGGGAGCATCCACATTAGCCTAATATAGGAGTGGGAAATAAACGATTTTATCATGTCAAATGAGTCAGCCAGCTTCACCTTAAATAATAAGGAGTTGTTCTAGTGTGGACTATTAAGAACGATGCTGCTATGAAGTCTTGAACATGTATCTTGTTGTACATAAGTCCATGATTCTAAAGGGTATGAACTCAGGAGTGGAGTTGCTGGATCAAAGACTGCATATCTCCAACTTTATGAGATGATGCTGGTCTGCTTCCAAAATGTACTGCTTCCAGTTTATACTCTCACCAGCAGGGATAAGAGTTCTGTGCTCCGCACCCTCATCAGTACTTGGTATTGTCTGAATTGTTTACTTGTGGCAATAGGAAGGGAGTGGTTTGTCACAGTGCCATACAATTTGCATTTCCTTGACAACTGAGATTGCTTACACTTTCATGTATTTATTAACCATTTGGATTTCCCCTTATATAAGGCCCCTGCCCAAGTCTTTTGCCAAGTTTTTTCTTGAATTATCTTTCTATTGGTGTGTCAGATTTTAAAAAATATATTCTGAACACTAGGCCCTCATTAATTATATGTGTTGGCTATTAGCTTTACCCATTCTATGGCAAAAATTGTCTTTCTGCTTTTCAAATGCTGTCTTTGGTAAACATAGTTTAGATGTAAAATTTATCAATTTTTAATTTAAGATTAGTATTTTTTTACTGTCTTAAGAAATCCTTCCTATAAATATTTTCCTGTATTCTAAAATCTTTATAGCTCTGTTTTTTACATTTAGTTTTAAAATCCATCCACAATTATTATTTGCATATTATATGAGATAGGGGTGTAATTTCAGTTTCTCCCAAGTGATTCCCAATTTTTCCAGCATCATTAATTGAAAAATGTGTGCTTTTCCCACTACTCCGCTTTGCTACCTTTGTCAAATATCAAGTGTTTATATATATAAGAGTCTTGTTTTAGGGCTTTCCATTTTGTTCAAGTGGTCTATTTGTTTATCTCTGCACCAATTCCACAATATCTTGATTGTCATAGCTTTATGTCTTGGGATCTGGTATAGCAAGACCTCCCAAGATTTCTTTTTCAAAAATGTCTCAGGTTTTGGAAGCATTTTGCATTTCCACATGAATTTTACAATCATCTTGAATTATTCCAAAACAAACTATTGAGATTTGAACTGTGATTCCATTAAATCTATAAGTAAATCTGGGACAAATTAACAACTTTATTGAATTGGCATATTCCTCCAAACATGTAAATCTTTTATTAATATCTCTCAGTTGATTTCTTTATACATTTTGATTTTTTGGGGTCCCTAAAAACCACCCCAAATTCCATGTTAATTCTAATAATTTATCTGTAGATTTAAAAAAATTCTGTTTTATGCACCCATGTTTATATGTGAATACAGATTCATTTCTTCTTTTCAATTCTTATAACCTTTTATTTTTTTTTTTGGTGCCTATATTTGTCTAAGACCTTCCAGAACAAAGTTGAATGAAATAGTCATTAGTAAAGCCCTCACATCTAAGTTCTTAATCTTAAAAGGAATGCTTTTAATATTTTACCATTAAGTTATTTTATTTTGCTGTAAGATTTTAATATATATTCTTCAGATTAAGGAATTTCCACTTCTAATTCTGGTTTTTACTAAAAGTACTCTTAATGTTAAATGTTAAGCTTATATATGGTATACATCCCCACTTTGATCATAATTATTACTTATCCTCTTTCAATTATTATGGATTTTGGCTGCTCAAATAAATTTGTTTTAAGGATTTTTTGCATTGCATTTCATGGTGAAATTTGGCCTGTGCTTTTACGCTGGTCCTTGTGAGGTTTTAGAATCTCACTTGTACTAGTTCTTATGAGCTGGGGATGTCCTCTCTTTCCTCATTCTCTGGAGGCTTGCGAAAATAACTGTGTTTGAATGTGTATTAGAACTTGATGCAGACGCCATCAGGATACATAATGTTTTATTTATTGGATGATTTTTTTTTTTTTTTTTTTGAGGTGGTGCCTCACCCTGTCGGGCCCAGGCGGAGTGCAGTGGGGCAATCCTCTGCTCCTTCAACATGCCGCCTCCTAGGTTCAGCGCAATTTTTCTTGCCTCAGCTTCCCAATATTGGATGATTTTTTAAAAAACTATTAATTCAACTTTATGATTTTATGACCAATGACAAGTTTTTCTATTTATTTTTTGAGTCAAACTTTTTTCCAAGAAATGTGCTCCATTCTAATGTAAATCATTAAAATACATAGTCAGAAAGTAGTTTATAATATCCTCATTCTCTGTTAATCTTTTTTTTTTTTTTTTTTTTTTTTTTTAAGTCTCACTCTGTCGCCCAGGCTGGAGTGTAGTAGCACAATCTTGGCCCACTGCAACCTCCACCTCCTGGGTTCAAGCAATTCTTCCACCTCAGCCTCTTGAATAGCTGGGCTTACAGGCACCCACCACCATGCCTAGCTAATTTTTGTATTTTTAGTAGAGACGAGGTTTCGCCATTTTGGGCAAGCTGGTCTTGAACTCCTGAACTCAAGCGATCCACCCACATCAGCCTCCCAAAGTGCTGGGATTACAGGCATGAGCCACCACACCTGGCCATATGTCCCTTTTTTTCATTCCTCATATTACTTATTTGTGCCTTTCTTTTTCTTGATCAGTCTCAGCTGTGGCTTGTCAATTTTATTAACCTTTTCAAACAACCAACTCTTGTTTGTTTATCTTCTAGATTGTATATGTCTTTTCTATTTCATAAATTGTCACTTTTCTTTATTAATTCCTTCCTGTTGCTTTCTTTGAATTTGATTTACTATTATTTTACATTTTTAGGGCTATTAGAAGGAAATAATAGTGGCATCATCTGTTCTCTTGTGGGTTGAGAAGAGATGAAGTCCTGTCCAGCATGAACTCTCATTAGAAGTTGTACGAAAGGCAGACTCATAAGTGCCAGCATTGGATAATTCAGATGACATTTATTTTTAGGCTTAGAACAGAATACAGTTCTCCCACTACAGTTGACGAGTCTGGTTGTTGATAACTGCTATTGTAAGAAAATTTTGAAATGAAGAATTAAAAAACTTGGGACTTATGGCGAAAAATATGACTAGAGAGCCAGGAGAGAAAGCACCTCTATAAAAGCCCACTAAATAGTCATGTATTCACTAAACTAAAAGAAGAGATAGGACACTTTCAACAAAGGCAATCTCAATGGCGTCTTACATTTTTCAACTAGTAATAATGAAATTGCATCATTGCTTTCCAGTGATCATTTCTTGTTCTATAGAAACCTTTCTTTTCAGTTTCAGTAGAAGACTTGTAAATTCATTGTGTGTGTGTGTGTGTGTGTGTGTGTGTGTGTGTATTCACAGGTATGCATACTAAGCAGTCTTTTTGCTTGAGTCTCATGCTTCTCTTAATGCCCTAAGCTTTTCTGAATTTAATGTTCAGGAATTATTAGGTTCACCCTTCAACAATTGTTCTTATATTTATCATTCCAGAGATATTATTGGAATACATTTAAAAGCCCTTCCTGCCTGCCTGCCCGCCTTTTCTTCTTTTCTTTTTTCCTCTTTTTCTTCCTTCTTTCCTCCCACAAAGACCTATTTAATGCCTGCTGCTTACTCTTCAGGCTTTCTTCAAGGAATACAGCAACGAACAAAACAGAAAAAAATCCAGCTCTTAGGTGGCTTATAAATCTGGTGGGAGTAGACAAACAGTACCCAAGGTAAATAAATAAAATATAAATGTCAGATGGTAGTAAGTGCTATGCAGAAACACAAATCAGGTAAAGGGGGCAGAGAGTGCCAGGGAGTGGAAAATGGAATTTAGGGAAGTTTGCAATTTAGATAGTGCAACCAAGGAAGATCTCACTGGGAAGGTGAAATTTGAATAAAGACTTGAAGGGGAATGAGGAAGGAGCCATGTGGCTCTGGGGAGGCCAAGGTGAAGAATATTCCAGGCAAAGAGAACAACAAGTACCAATGCCAGGCCCTAAGTCCTTGTAGGCCACGGTAAAGCTTTTAGTTTAAGGAAAATGGGAAGCCAAGGGAAGATTATAAACAGCCAAGTGACATGATATGGCTTATTCTCCAAAAGTTTTACTCTGACTGTTGTATTGATAATTTTTGTGTTTTAGTAGACGGGGTTTTACCGTGTTGGCCAGGCTGGTCCCAAACTCCTGCCCTCAAGAGATCTGCCAGCCTTGGCCTCTCAAAGTGCTGGGATTACAGGTATGAGCCACCGCACCTAGCCTATTTTTTTTTTTTTTTTTTTGAGACAAGGTCTCCTCTCTCTGTCACCCAGGCTGGAATCCAATGGCACAATCACAACTCACTGAAGCCTCGACCTCCCAGGGCCCAATCGATCCTCCTACTTCAGTCTCCCAAGTAGCTGGAACTACAGGTGTGTGCCACCATGCCTGGCTAATTTTTGTATTTTTTGTAGTGATGGGGTTTTGCCATATTGCCCAAGCTGGTTTTGAACTCCTGAGCTCGAGCCATCCACCCACCTTGGCCCCCCAAAGTTCTGGGATTACAGGTGTGAGTCACTGTGCGCTGCTCAGATACATGTTTGAAAAGAGAGGGGACAAGCTTTGATGGATCAGATGAGGAACATGGAGCAAAATATGAGGTCCAGGATTGCTCCATAATTTTTGGCCTGAAAAACTAAAAGAGTGAAGTGCTATTTATAGAAAGAGGGGAAGCTGCAGAAAGAGCAGGTTTGGAAGAGCAGGTCGGAAGTTCAGTATTGGATATACTAAATTTGAGAAGTGTGAAAGGCAACCAAATGAGGCAACTGGATATTTAAATCCAAACTGAGGTGCAAGGTAGGCTATCATTGTTAATTTGGGTATTATAAGCATATAGATATTTTGTAAGACTTTATCATGAAAAATATTCTTTCCTTCTTCATCACTGACTTTATCTCACAATTTTCCCCTTTTTTCTAATTATCCTAAATAAGAAAAACTTTGCTCTCCTGAAAATAAAATTGAAAATAAAATTCTTCCACTTGAGGCAAATAAGAAATAGTTGCCAGCAGCCCGGGCCGCGGTGGGCTCAAGCCTGTAATCCCAGCACTTTGGGAGCCCGAGACAGGGGCGGAATCACGAGGTCAGGAGATCGAGACCATCCTGGCTAATACGGTGAAACCCCGTCTCTACTAAAAAATACAAAAACTAGGCCGGGCCGAGGTGGGCGGGCGCCTGAGTCCCAGGCTACTCGGGAGAGCGAGGTGGCCAGAGAATGGCGTAAATCACTGGGAGGCGGAGCTTGCAGTGAGCTGAGATCCGGCCACTGCACTCCACAGCCGGCGGCAAAAACAGAGGCGAGACTCCCGTCTCAAAAAAAAAAAAAAAAAAAAAAAAAAAAATAAGAGTTCAGAGCCATTCACGCTGAACTAGGATTTCTTTTTTAAAAAAAATAAAATTCCCCATAAAAATAGAATAGCAAATTTAAAGAGTAAAACCAGCAAACAAACATGTAATCTGTTAATCTACAGAGGCCATTACAAACTTAAGCCAATAACATCTGGACAAGAAGTTAGAAACACTAAACCCTTAGGCTAATTTGGTGCCATTTCTCTAATTTCAACTTAATGTCAAGTCCTGCTAAACCTAAATGATGCTTTTTTTTTTTTTTTGAGATGGAGTCTTACATGCAGTGGCGCCATCTTGGCTCACTGCAGCCTCTGCCTTCTGGGTTCAAGCAATTCTCCTGCCTCAGCCTCCCGAGTAGCTGAGACTACAGACATGCACTGCCACAGCTGGCTAATTTTTTGTATTTTTAGTAGAGATGGGGTTTCACCATGTTGGCCGGGATGGTCTTGATCTCCTGACATCGTCATCCACCTGCCTCAGCCTCCCAAAGTATTGGGATTACAGGTGTGAACCGCTGCGCCCTGCCAATGATGCTTTTGTATTTTACTTCAAGAGGAGCCTGCCTTTACAGTCTCTCATGGAAGTTACTCATAGTTTTTGTGCCAATTCCCTTTCTATGGTCTGTAATGGCCAAGGCTACCTAATTCAACTGTGGGGTTTAAAAAGCCTTTGGTTCTTCTCCCTCACTATTTGCACTGTAACTCCTGTTCTTAGCTTCCTCTAAATAAATGCTTTCAGATAAAACTCTCCATGCCATTCTCTAATTCTCTTTCCTGCTATTGGCCACGTTAGAAAGTCAGAGAAAAGACTGAAGTACTTTCCACTTTCCTCACCTACTTAATGATGCAGCAGTGATAGTCTTTCATTCAGGAGTCAAATTTGAAAAATATCAATAAAATATGTTTTTATTCTTTCTTCTCAATCTAAGTATTGTATTTGCCTTTCTACCCATCTCTCTACCCTTCCATTTATCCATCTATTCATGCATCCCTCTATCTACTCACTCATCTATTTCGTAACAACCCAAGGTTCTGTATAGTTTTCAAACTGCTTTTATTGTGATCATCTCACAGCAATGTATTGGAGGAAGGAAGAAAAATTCCATATTTATGTAGCCTAGGCCCAATGGACATAAACAGAAAACTTATGTATTTCTACCCATTCTTCCTCTAATGTACCCCTCTCTCCTTTCAAATGCCCCTGATCCATAGCATATCCAATCTGGTTCTTTCTTCTGTGTAACATAGAATGTTTTTGCATTCTAGTCATGTCCACTAGCAGCTTCATAGAATTTACTACTTTATCTCTTCACCCAAAATTGTACCCCCAAATCCACTTCTTATGACTTATGACTTTGCAGTTACTAAAGTCTTTCATGCAATCTTTAATAAAGAAATTGAGAAAAACTGGAATCCTGTTTTAATGTTGAGGATTTCAATTTCCTCTCTCTCAAAACCTTTCCATGATAAGTCTCCTGTTTCTTCCTTTTGTCCCATTTATGGGTAAGTGTGTCATTCATCATGCCAAGGCTAGTTCCTCCCCCTGTATTTTTGAGCCCACACCTACTCACCTCTCCTGAAATCTTACCTCCTACCTCTTCTGAGACTTGCCTTTCTTGCATCTTGTATGTCTCCTTCTCTACTAGCTCTTTTCCTCTGGTCTTCAACACATTCAGGCATCTTGAACTGTAACAAATAGTTCAGCTTCTCTGTTGTTTCCTACCAGGATCCCCATTGCTGCCACACACATTCCCTGTTTCTTCAACTTGCCCGCTATCTTCTCACTCCTTAGCATTTTGCAGTTTGATTCATATCCTCACCATTGTCCTGACTGCTCCTTTACAGATTATCTGGGACCAAGTGCAATGGCCTTTTCTTGAGCTGTATTATTTTCAACTGTTCTCTGTAGCATTTTAACACAAGGCAAAGTTTGACAAAGGAGCTGTTGACAATTGAAGTGGGTTTTTGGTAAAGAACAGCTACTACTTGGAGAATACTTGGTCTACTTACCTTGATCTTGTCCTAGTCTTATAGGTCAAGAAACTGGAGTTTTCCCATACATCCAGAGATGAAAATACCCTTGTGATATGGTTTGGCTCTGTGTCCGCACCCAAATCTCACCTCAAATTGTAATCCCCATGTGTCAAGTGAGGGACTTAGAGGGAAGTGATAGGATCATGGGGGTGGTCTCCTCCCATGCTCTTCTCGTGACAGTGAGTTCTCACAAGATCTGATGGTTTTATAAGTGGTGGTTTCCACTCCTCTCTCTTGCCTGCCACCATGTAAGATGTGCCTGTTTCCCATTCTGCCATGATTGTAAATTTCCTGAGGCCTCCCCAGCCATGCAGAACTGTGAGTCAATTAAGCCTCTTTCCTTTATAAATTACCCAGTCTCGGGTATTTCTTTATAGTAGTGTGAGAATGGACTCATATACCTTGAGTGTATGATGACACTCATTGAAATCCCAAGTGGCATGGAGAGCCAAATTTTTAACACAATGGTAGGCAATTTCCTGGTCTTAGCAGGAAAAGCATCCAGCAAAGCTTGATTATTGTCACCATGTGCCTTGTGAGTGTTAGCTGCAATGTGCTGCAGTGGAATAGAAAGGCTGCGAAATTAACTAGCTCTAGGCTTGAATTTGAGTCCACATCAATTGGCTAGTTGTTTAATTTTGGAAACATGTTTAGCCTCTCTAGCCCTCAGTTTCTGTATCTGTAAAAAATAAGTATATTACCTATTTGGGGGTATTGTTGTAAAATTTATCAATATGCCATAGTAATATCACATAAAAGGTGCCTAGTGTGATCACCATCATCACCAACAGACATTGGAACACTCAGATGTGCCAGACATGGTAGCTGATTAGGTTACAAACTGTGACCAGTGCACTGTCCCTGTGCATATGAAGTCTTCAGTGTTGTGGGGGTGGCAGAGATAAACAGCCAAATGCACCGTAGGAATTTGCATGAAGGTATGTCAAAGGTATTGTGCATGCACAGAAGGAGTACTGCTTATCTACTTAGAGTTTTCCTCTCATCTTTGTTGGATTGGACCAACTCATGGCATTCTCCACATCTCAGGTTCAATGTCACACTTTCCCTGACACATTTTGTTGCCATGTGCCCTTGCACTTACCATTTTGTGGCATTCATCACAGAGATAATGACTTACTAATGTGTGTTTCAGACTCATAGTGTCATGGAGCCAAGGACTATCTCTGCTATGTTCCTTGCTGTATCCTCACGCCTAGTGCAGTGCCAGGCACATTGCAGGGGTTTAAGACATATTTGGGTAGCTGAATCAAGAACTATAAGAGGTTTGGTGGGGTTGCGTGAGGGAGTAGTTGAGAAAATGAAAAGACTCTAGGGGTGAGATAATGAAGAGCCTTTTTTGATAAAGAGTTTGGACTTCAAATAGCAGAGAATGGTGAACCATTGAAATATTTTATTTTATTTTTATTTTTTTGAGACAGGCTCTGGCTCTGTCATCCAGCTCACTATAGCCTCAACCTACTGGGCTCAAGCAATCCTCCCATATTAGCCTTTGGTGTAGCTGGGGCTACAAGCTCACACCACCACACCCAGCTAATTTTTTAAAAAGTTTTTGTAGAAATAAGTTCTCACTATATTGCCCAGTCTGGTCTTGAACTCCTGGGCTCAAGCCATCCTCCCTTGACCTCCCAAAGTGCTGGGATAACAGGCACAAGCCACTCCCTCAGCCTATTGAGAGATGTTAAACAAGGGATATAATCAGGTGGGAGCTTAGAAAGTTCATTCTGGCAGCAGTATAGTATATTATGGGGTGTATGTGATGGGATGGGGGGATGAGAGACATTCAAGAGTTTTGGTTAGGAGGCTCTTGCTCAAGACCAGGTGAGAAATCACGAGGACTCAAATGAAAGTAATAGCAGTGGGGATGGAGCAAGCTGTTTGAGGGTCAGAATTAATGTGACTTAGAGAACAAGTAGATGTGAGAAGAAAGGAAGAAGAATAATTCTAGATTGATTTCCAAGTTTCTACCTTGTATGATGGATATTGGAACCCATTATACTTGAAAGATGAGCTTTGGCATCAGACAGCTTTGATGTAACATCAGGCATCATTCGCCTTAGTTTTTCCATCTGTAATGTAAATTTCAATAGCTCCCTTGGGGGTTGGTGTGATATGAAATGTCTGTCACTGCCGGGCGCGGTGGCTCAAGCCTGTAATCCCAGCACTTTGGGAGGCCGAGACGGGCGGATCACGAGGTCAGGAGATCGAGACCATCCTGGCTAACACGGTGAAACCCCGTCTCTACTAAAATACAAAACTAGCCGGGCGAAGTGGCGGGTGCCTGTAGTCCCAGCTACTCGGGAGGCTGAGGCAGGAGAATGGCGTAAACTCGGGAGGCGGAGCTTGCAGTGAGCTGAGATCTGGCCACTGCACTCCAGTCCGGGTGACAGAGCGAGACTCCGCCTCAAAAAAAAAAAAAAAAAAAAAAAAAAAAAAAAAAAAAGAAATGTCTGTCACTGAGCAGAGATAACACTTCAGTTTGTCCATGTGTTCCCATCCCTGTAATTGAGCCTTGGCTAAAAGAATAAAAATAGATTCAATGGAGAAGACGGAGAACTTGGATTTGCAAACTTTAAGTTTTAGACATCTTTGTGGTACTCACCTTTTGAATACACAATAAAAGATCTTAAAACTAAAACTGAGGTTAACATTGTAAACTTCTATAGTTCTTGTAAGAGATTTTTCATATAAGAAGCCACACATTCCCCCGCCAACCCTCCAACCCCGTAGACTTTTGGAACCTATTACGGACCAAACAAGTTGAAACATGTTTGCCCTGTGGACCATTAGAAAGAGCATAGACTTTGAAATCAAATCTGACAGAGGGGGAATGTCTACTTCTGACTCAGATTTCTCATTAAAGAATGGAATTGATGGTTGGTGTCACTCAGGCTGGTGTGTGATTAAGATACCTCCCAGTGGAAAACCTACCAGTGTGTTTGAATCATATAGTCACTCAGTAAATATACATTTCTTTCCCTCAAAGTTCCAAATCACAACAAAAATATTATTTAAGAAAAATTTTAAAGAGCCACTTAAACTCCAGTGGACTGACCCGCAGTCAGTACACCTGCTTTCAGCCAAAAGTCCACTTCCTACAACTACGCTACTTGACAAAAAGTGTTTATAATTATCATACATGTAGGCCAAAGGTAATATAAGATATGGAATCAAAGGCCAACTCAGTAATATTTGGGGCAAATTAGAATACTAAAATAAAAATGCATGTTAGACTTTAAGTTCAATGTGCAGAGTTAAGATAAAAAATGTAATTCAGTTATTTCTCAGTTATCCAGAAAATAGTTTGTCACAGTTCCTCACAACTCCCCAGAACTTTGCATAGTTAAGATTAGAGAGAAAAACCTGTATTAATTTGCTTTGGTACTAGTTTTGCTTGGTGACATCATCTCTAAAGTCATCCTTATCACAAGGGTGAACAACTTTGCAGAAGACATTGCTTTTCTAGCAGGGCAAGAGGAGAATAAGTGTCTTTTAAGAGGCTCCAAGCTTTTAATTTGTAAAGTTGAGAACTATTACCAATATTTAATCTTTAGCAATCAGTTCCTGTTTTAGTGCACAGTAACAAAGGGGTTGGCTGTTTGTTCATGAACTTTTTACAAGCTTAAATTTCTATGATAAAAGTCAAATTAAACAATAGATGCTACTCAAGAATACAATTTTTTAAAAGAGACAAAATGTAAACATTTTATAATGAGATCTCTAGTATTTTCACTGACGTCCACTGTAAGCAAATATTTTGGAGCATATTACAAATAATTTAGGTTATGGTGAGCCCAGGAGTTCAAGACCAGACTGGGCAATAAAAAGGTTAGAATTCTTTTCTTTAGAGGAGGAATTCCAGGCAGAATTTGGCATTTCCTCTGTCAAATTAGTCTGATTCCAAAGCCTATGCTGTTTCTAATATATCACAGGTTAAATCTGCTTAAACAAGTTCTCTTCAAAAAAGGTTTCAAAAGTCTGCACAAATGTGTGTGTGTCTGTGTAATGGGATGGAAGCCCACGAAATCAAAATAGTTCTTTTTATGAACAGATGAAATTCAGTAACCTTGAGGAAAAGAAATAGTGTTTTTCAGAAGTTTAAATTTAGGTTTAAAAATAGATTATGATTTCTGTGAAAAGACATTCTTGGTGTGCAATGGGATAAATGGCCTAATTTTCTTGCTCTTGTTAGTAACATGATATTTTGGTTGCCATTCTATGAACTGACATGATACTGACATAAGAGAATAATTGTGAGTTAATGAAAGATTCTCTAAAACCAAAGCTGGTAATTTTATTACAAATGATTGATTTAGAGGAGGTGTCAGAAATGGATGATATAATTTGACTTTATTTATAATATTAACAACTATAGTTGAACAACTTTTTTTTTTT
>NW_016803664.1:75967-93499 GCF_001698545.2 Rhinopithecus bieti
TTTTTTTGAGACGGAGTCTCGCTCTGTCACCCAGGCTGGAGTGCTGTGGCCGGATCTCAGCTCACTGCAAGCTCTGCCTCCCAGGTTCACGCCATTCTCCTGTCTCAGCCTCCCGGGTAGCTGGGACTACAGGCGCCGCCACGTCGCCCGGCTAGTTTTTTGTAGTTTTTTTTGAGTAGAGACGGGGTTTCACCGTGTTAGCCAGGATGGTCTCGATCTCCTGACGTCGTGATCCGCCCGTCTCGGCCTCCCAGAGTGCTGGGATTACAGGCTTGAGCCACCGCGCCCGGCCGAACAACTTTAATGTAATCAGAAAAGTCAATATATTATTACATCACTATGATCTCACTCCTTCTTTGTCACTAGAGTTTACTTTCTTTATAACCAGATGACTACTTTTGGTTGGCCTGGGACTATCCTGGTTTTAACACTACAGGTTTCCCTCAGTCCCAGCCAAATAGGGATGGCTAGTCACCCTATACATAACTGTAGATATAAAGTAGTTACTGGCTGGACATGGAGGCTCATGCCTGTAATCCCAGCACTATGGGAGGCTGAAGAGGAATCGCTTGAGCCCAGAGTGTGAGACCAGCTTAGGCAACATAGTGAGACTTTGTCTCTACAAAAAACGAAAAATTAGCCGAGCATGGTGGTGTGCGTCTGTTATCCCAGCTACTCAGGAGGCTGAAGTGGGAGGATTGTTTGAACCCAGAAGCCTGAGGATGCAGTGAGCTATGATAGTGCTACTGAACTCTAGCCTGGGTAACAGAGGGAGACCTGTCTCTAAATAAATAAATAAATAAAGTAGTCAATGCCTCCTGAAAAGCATTTAGAATATTACTGCAAAACTCTTTTTTTGTAAAGAATGACGTGCAGTTTTTTTTTTAGTGAGGGAGAGGTATTAAAATATTTGTCATTTGAATTTAGTGGTGTATATCAAAATAGATGGTATAACATTTTCTTTTCAGATCTAAATATTCCTGATTTTGAATCGGGCAACACTGTATTTATCTGCCTCCATGAGTCTCCCTTCCCCAACCATTGTTTTTATGACCTCAATTTCTTGTGAGGCATAGCCCCAGGATGTAGACTGAACAAAGCAACCAAGATGGGCAGGTCCTTGAACTGCTTTGTTCACAGAATGAGAAAACCAACATCATAGTCAGTTCGTCTTTAATTCTCTGCAAGACTTGCTGCACCTCATTAAACCTGAGACAAGCAACAAGCTTAGACTAGGCACTAAAGGCATCTCAATTTGGCAAGAAATGGCCAAATCACTCTTGCTGGTGAATTCCAACTTCTCAAATTAAGACCCTTTCCCCGCTACATGTTTACTCTGAGTTCCAGCAGCAATATCCTCTCCAATTGCGGGTTACTTTGCTCCGGAGCAAGTCCTTGGTAGGCATTCTATTCAACACAGTAGCGCTGGAAATCACAGTGAGGTTTATGGTTCAGCACTGCTGATATGCCCTGTTTTTCCCAGTTGCTGGAGCAGCCACAAGGGGCAAAAGGTGACCAGGTCACTTCTACTCCACCTGCTTCTGTTGTTGTTTCTTTTAAATCCTCTTAAGTGGACTTTTAAGTGTGAACTTTGCAACCGTGTCCTGGCTAAAGAACAACCTCAGAGGCAGCTGCAACTTGTTCAAAGAGATGGGCTGGTGGGAATCCCAGACTCTCCTGATTTCTGTTCACAAACTCTCACTAATCTGGCAACCAGGTGGTTAATGCCAGTATTGGCCGCATGGACACACAAGTGTCTTTCTTGCCCAAAGTCTGCAGGAGGTCAGCAGCTGGAAACACTGAAGTCTGAATTTCTCACATCCAGGTATAAATGGGGGAGTTAGAAATTTCTCCTTGTTTTCCACTTAAAATGCTGAAGAAGAGATAAACTTTAGAAGTCAGCTAGCCAGAATGGCAGAAGTTGCCTATGAGCCCAAGGAGTTTGCATGAATTGTCTATTGGTGTGTCACAAATGACCCTTTTGTAGTGAAAACTGGAATCATGTGGTAGTAATAAGCAAGGACAGTGGAGCCAGTCTGCCGGGGTTCAGTCCCTAGCTCCCTTCACTTAGTGTGGCCTTAACCTACTGGCACTCATAATCAGGTAACTGGTCTTCAGGAGTAACTTTGATGCAAGAACTAGTCACCTAGACGAGAGAAAGCTGCCTTATATAAGTCAGAAAGCAGAGGGCTCAAATCTATGGACTCTGGAGTCAGAAACACCCAGGTGTGAGTCCCAGCCCTGTCATTTACCAACTGTGTACAGTGACAATCAAATGTCTGCTGCATGAATAAATGATGTTTTTGCTAACAACCAGAACTTGATTTAGTCATGGATGGAACAATATTTAATAGACAGAATAATTTAATATGAATATAAATAATTATTTATGATGATATATAGGGCTGAAGAATGTCCCCCCCCAAAAGATATCCATGTTTTAATGCAAAATTTGGTAGCTGGAAGTTAGTTGTTCATGTAATAAATACTTAAAAATACGGAAGTGATTTTGGAGTTGGATCATGGATACAGGATGGAAGAATTTTGAGGCACATGACAGAAAAAAACAGGTTGCTTTAGACAGGCTGTGGATAGAAATATGGACAGTTAAGGAACTGTTGAGGTCTCAGAAGGAAATGAGAAGCAAGTTAGGGAAAGCCTGTGTTGTCTTAGAGGATACATATATCATCTTAAACAGGATGTTGGTAGAAATATAAAGGTTAAATACATTGCTAGTACTGGCTTATGCCTTTAATCCCAGCACTTTGGGGGGTTGAGGTGGGCAGATTGATCGACCCCAGGAATTCAAGATCAGCCTGGGCAACATGGCAAAACCCTGTCTCTACAAAAAATAGAAAATTTAGCCTAGTGTGGTGGTGCATGCCTATAGTCCCTGCTACTTGGGCAGCTGAGGCAGGAGGATTGCTTGAGCCCAGGAGGTGAAGGCTGCGATAAGCTCTAATTGTGCCACTACACTCTAGCCTGGGGAAGAGAGTGAGACTCTGTCTCAAAAAAAGAAAAGTGTCACTGGTGAAGTCTAAGAAGAAAACAGAAACATCTCATTGGAAACTGGAGGAAAGGAATCCTTGTTAGTGGCAGAAACTTATAAAAGATGAAATTAGACATTTAGCTGAGGAGACTTCTAAGAAAAGTGTTGAAAGTACAGCCTGGTCTTTTCTCACTGTATATAGTAAAATAAGAAAGGGAAGAGATAAACTGAGGGTAGAACTGTTAAGCAAAAAGTAACCAGAATTAGATGGCTTCGGAAATTCTCAGCCTGTCAAGATTGCAAAAGATGCTAAAATTTGGAGGTCCACTGTTCAGGAAAGTGTGCTCTGGAGAGGAAGCCAAGGTGGTGGCTGGACAACCTTTTGCTAGTGCTTAGAACTTACCAAAATATCAAAATATTTATTTATAGAGAGGACCCTTTAAAGAGATTGTGGTGTGACTCATGGATCCATGGATCCCCACAACCATCTTAGGAGAAGCTGGGCCTAGAGATGGAATTATCTAGAAAAGGCCTGTGGAGAATCATGTTATCTAATGGTGTGAATACTCATGATATACATGGCAGACCCACAACATTTTTGAGACTGTTGTATCAGCAGAAACAGTGCCAGGTTTGACTGAAAAACATAGGAGGAAATGAGGGAAGCCTGTCTGACTTTCAAAATTCTACAGGCAGGAAACAGGCTGATAAAACTACTCAGCAGAAAACATGTGCTGCCCTTCAAGAAAAAGAAAGAATGACCTTGAAGGTGGAGGCTTGGGCCACCTTTCATTTTTTCTTTTGTGAGATGGAACATCTGTAACTGTTATCCTATCTCACCACTGTATTTTGGAATCAGGCAACTTAATGGAGAGAAATTTTGCCCCAGGATGAATGATACCCAGAGTTCCAACCATGCTTAACTTAGATGACCTAGATGATGAGCTTTGGGACTTTTGAATTGATAATGTTGGGATGAGGTTTTGAACATGAGTTGGTGCTTTAATGGGTTAAGACTCTGGGAGATGTTAAGATGGGGATAAATTTATTTTGCATGTGGGATGAACATGGTGGGATGAACATGAACTTTCAGGAATGTCTATGGTAGACTGAGAAGAGTTCCTCAAAGATATCACGTCTTAATCCCTGAAACCTGTGAAGGTTACTTTTTGTGGCAAAAGAAAAGAAAAGGACATTGCAGATACACTTAAACTAAAGATCTTGATATGGTGAGATTATCCTGAGCCCTCCAGGTGGGCCCTAAATGCAATTGTATATAATATTATAAGACAAAGGCAGAGGAGGATTTGCACACACATGAAGAGGAGACTGTAATGTGATCACAGAAGCAGAGACTGGAAATATGTGATGACAAGGAAGCCAAAGAATGCTGGCAGCCACCAGAAGCTGGAAGGGCAAGGAACTGATTCATCTCTAAAGCTTCCAAAAGGAGCATGGCCCTGCTGACACCGTAATTTCAGTCCAGTTATACTGATTTCATTCTGTGAGAAATGAAGAAAATAAATTTATGTTATTTTAAGCCATCAAGTTTGTAATAATTTGTTAGAGAAATAATGGGAAACAATACTAATTACTAATAATGGCAATTAACTTGTGGATTGCTGCCTTTTTCATGTAATTCCAATAGTGTGGATTATTAAGTAAAGCTTCCTACATCTGCACAGTTGTGTCTACATAGGAAACTTGACTCAATATGAGAGACAAATCTTTTATTCTATACTAAGAACAGTGGTTTCCAGACTTAGCTGAATACTGCAATCACTGGGGGAGATTAAAAATCCCAGTGCCCAGCCCCAATCCAAACCAATTACATCAGAATCTCTGGAGGTAGAACCCAGGCATCTGTACATTTTAAAACTCCCAGGTAATCCCAAAGTGCAGCCATGTGTGGGAACCACTGACTGAAGAGAAAGCATGAATATCTCTATTTGTGCTTGGACCGCTGCCTGTAATCCTCGGTGTGAATTTTCTTTTCTTTTTTTTTTTTTTTTTTTTTTTTTGAGTCGAAGTCTCGCTCTGTCGCCCAGGCTGGAGTGCAGTGGCCAGATCTCAGCTCACTGCAAGCTCCACCTCCCGGGTTTACGCCATTCTCCTGCCTCAGCCTCCCGAGTGGCTGGGACGACAGGCGCCCGCCACCTCGCCCGGCTAGTTTTTTGTATTTTTTAGTAGAGACGGGGTTTCACTGGGTTAGCCAGGATGGTCTTGATCTCCTGACCTCGTGATCCGCCCGTCTCGGCCTCCCAAAGTGCTGGGATTACAGGCTTGAGCCACCGCGCCCGGCCAGGTGTGAATTTTCAACAGCCTGCTAAGTGTCTATACCTGGTTGCCTCTATGGCACCTAAACTGAATGCATCAGAAACTCAACTCATTCCTTTCTCCCTGCAAACTTACTCCTCCTCCTGTGCACCAAGCACACATAGTGGCACCTTCAGCTTCTCTGTCACCTTGGGGGTCTTCTTGTGACCACCTTACTCCCTGTTTCCCACTCTGCCCCATCCCCAGACACAGACACTTCTTTTGTCCATTCTGCGGACCATGGTGCCCCACAGAGGGAACTTCGAAGGCTTTGGGGAGGCTTCAGAGGGTAGAGTGGAGGGGAATAAGTGGATTCAAAGTTGGAGCCTCCCCCACCTTTACAAAGAACTGCTGTTTTGTTTGTTTGTTTGTTTTTAAGTATCTAGGCCAGGTGTGGTAGCTCATGCCTATAATCCCAACACTCTGGGAGGCCGAAGTGGCAGAATCACTTGAGCCCAGGGGTTCAAGACCAGCCTGGGCAATGTAGTGAGGTCCCATCTCTACTAAAAATTTAAAAAGTAGCCAGGTGTTGTGGCACACGCCTGTAGCCCCAACTACTCCAGAGGCTGAGGTAGGAGGATCACTTGAGCCTGGGAGGTTGAGGCCGCAGTGAGCTGTGATCATGCTACTGCACTCCAGCCTGAGCAACAGAGTGAGACTGCCTCCCCCCAAAGAAACAAAAACTAATTAATATATTAAGGATCTAAGAAAGATTTCATTTGAAAAATGAATTCAGCTGTTTAAAAAATAGAAAAAACAATACAGCAGTACAGGTACAGTACACACCCTGAGTTTCAAACAGAAGATAGAGATGTTTTCATAGGGGCAGGAACACAGGGAGCTGCTGGGAGAAAGCAGCTTCATTGCTTACTGCGTCTGCTCAAAATGGCGGCATGGAAGCTGTGGGTGGAGAACCAGGCACAGAAACAATTGCTGCGAGAAGTCTGAAGGGGCAGGCAGGCCAATTTTCAGAACCAGAAGCTGCTCCTTGCTGCAAAAATAGGAGGTATTTCTTTTCACGCATGGGTAAACCAAGATTCTGAGAGTTTAAGACACTTGTCCAAGGCACACAGCTAGTAAATGGGGGCTTCTAGATTTCATTTGGGGTCTTGCTCATCCCCAAAGCTCTCAGGCTTAAAGTCCTGGTTTTACCTTTCTATTTTCATCCTATCCAGTGGTTTTTCAAACTCTGGTGTGTGCAAGAATGACCTGGATTGTCTGTTAAAGATTCTAATTCTTAGGTCTGGTTTCTGGGAGTTAATATAGCAGATCTGGACGCGGATGCGTCCCAGGTGATTCTTATGCAAGCAGGCTACAGACCACACTCTGGAAAACCTGGTCTAGGTTTTATATGGGATTCATATGTGTGGAAGATGCTCTTGGCTCCAAGAATTTGGTGAAGACTCCGAAGCACTTATTCCCACTCCTCAACCTCCTACTTTCCAGAGAGAGACTTTTGGGTTTAGGGTGGTTACAGGGTTGGGGGAGTGGGCTTCTCCAGGGGAGTGGGCTTCTGTGGCATCTGAGCAAGACTCTATCAGGAACAGGAGCAACTGAAGTTCCCATGGGGAACACCTGGTTCCTTCCCAACCTTTCCAAAATTCCACCGATCCCAATTTCTGTAGAGAGTGGGTGAAAAGGACTCACTTCCAGGATTGAATTTTGCAACCAGAATGGCCAAATGTTGCAGTGGCTATTGGCTTTGCCCCCTTTTTGGCCTGCCTGAAAGAGATCGTTAAAAACTCACTTATCTGTTGATCTGGCTCTCAGCTGCAGGATACCTTCTGCTACCAGGCTCATAATGGCAGCTTTGAAGTCCAGCCCAAGTGTGAATTTATTGTTTTGTAAAGACCAGATTCCTGAACAGGTCATAAATTACCTTGTTAGACAAAGGCTTCTGGGGAAATGTAATGTGTTGAAATCCTTCAGTGGGTGATTATCCTAACACATTGCTGGCAGAGCAAATAACTGGCACACAGACACCAAAATCCAACAGCTGCCAAGCTCCGGAGCAGTGCAGCCAGGCTAGACTTTGAAATCTTAGTTAAACATTTCTCCTAGGTGAGAAAGAGAGGGAGAATAGCATTAAAAAAAAAAAAAAAAAAAAAAAAAAAAAGAATTGACTTCCCATTCCTGATCTTGTTTAGGAGAATTCTGCTTTTAGATTCCATTGAAATATAAGTAATTACCATTATATGGATTGTGGTAGCATAATTCTCTTTGGTTGCAAGAAGATTCCTTCTCACTGCGGATTCATCATCTTTCCTGGGCTCACACCTTTCCTACCTGTCTAGGTGACCTTCCAGAGTTACAACTGGCACAATTAGCTCTTTGACACTAATCACTGATGGGCCATTAGCTGATGATACTTGGAGCTCCTGTCTTGTCTCCAGACCTGGTATGAAATACCAGCCTCTGTTATGAATTGTCTTCCTCTCTTCTTTCCTTTAATAAGTTTATGCTACCTACAACTAAATGAAAGGACTTGAATAGAATCAAAACGCCAACTGAAAATAAAATCGTGTCAAAACCTGAACAATAATATTTCTTATAAAACAATATTTTAAGATGTGGTTAGAAAAGTAATATACGCTCATTGTACTGAATTTAGAAAACACAGAAAATGCAAAAAAGGAAAGTAAAACCTATCCAAGAGTTCATCAACCAAAAAGAGCTACTGTTTACATTTTGGCTAAAAAAGTGGGCTTATACTAGATCACATTGTTTTGTAACCTGCGTTTCCACACAGCTAAATATCACAGACATTTGTTTGTGTCATTAAGAATTCATCTACAATATCTTTTTCAACATTTGCAAGGTAGACATACTCCTAAGTTTGTTGATTAGAAGAAAGATGTATCTGTCCTCATAGAACTTTGTGAGAGTGTAAGAACAGACTTCTAAAAAAATGGTGAAATGCCTTTTAAAACTGATAATATTGGTTGTATACACATATTCCAATCAAATTAAGGTCACTGATGTCATATAAAATCCTCAGGAATTAATGTTGATTACCATATAATACTGGATCTGATTTTTTTTCCTCTTTCTTTATTATACTCCTTTTAGCACAGGACCTGGACCACAGTAAGTGCTTAGCAAATATTGGTTGGATGAATGGTTGGTGAATAGGTATGTCAAATATAACTGAAGTTGGTTTGCTTATCAAAAATTGGGTCTTCTTTCTGGAATTCAGGAAGGGAAGTCAAACCTAAATGCCATGGTAGCTCTTCTCTTCTTGGATAATTGTTCAGACGAGAGGATGAACTGAATCAGATAGCATTTTGAGGCGTCCCTTCCACACCCAAGTTTTCTCCTTGTAGGTAGAGAGTGCTGTGCTGAAGTTCAAGACACATTCATATCATGACACTGCAATATACCCTCTGGAAAGGAAGGGGCCAGGTCAACTCCATACTGTTCAGATAAGTGCATTGGTTTATTAATCTCAGCAGCAAAAGAAACAGTTCTTTGCAGAGAATTGTGGGCTTTGAGGAATACATTAAAGTCTGTGCTGTCCCAGAGCAAGACATAAGCTTGACGTATGTGGTATTCAGAGACTCAGAAACTGGAAAAAGCTGAGATTAGATCAATTTTTTTTCACCTGTTTGATTTGTGTCTGATGCCTACATCTTGACAGATAATTAGCAGGTCACATAGAGTACCTGGAAGGCACTGAAATATTACAACTTATGAGTACCTGGCTCTGGACGGTATATGTTAAGAATCATTCTGAAGTTGGCTTGCTAGATCTCTGACACTTGCAAAAAAAATGATCATAGAAAATGTTTGAATTTGCTTTAAGGCAGGACCTAATAAACACGTGTGCATTATGGGAACTGAAGCAGCAAATCTGTTATTTTTGCTAAGGACTAGAAAACTCTTTGAGAACAGAATGGGATGAGAGGGAGGGTTTGCTGAATTAGAGAGGGTGAGGTAAAATATGTAAATGTCGTTAAAGAAAGGTTAATAAAATAGAGCTGGTTTTTGCAGGGGAGGGAATTTTTACCTCCAGAAGGGATGCAAAAGAAATGGCTTGATGGTCAAGTTTTCCTTCACAGAAGACAGAGACCCAGTGAGGGTTCATTTCTGGTCAGTTCTATGTCAGCTCTCTTCCTGACTCTTGGGCAGTGTTGGGCAATAACCAACAGCTTCTCTGGAGAAATGGGGGGATTACAGCCAGTGAGTCATAGGACTGGAATTCAGGTCTATGGTTTGTGCTCCAAACCCTTTATTCTTTACTCAGCGGTCAGAGGGCAGACCCTGGCAGCACAAGCTCAGGTTTCAGCCTGGGGCTCTGCCACTTCATAGCGCTGTTACTTGGGCAACTTACTTACCTTTCAGTTAGATAGAAAAAACTTCAAAGGAAAAGTTCTCTTCTGAGTAGAAACTCACAGATAGTGATTAGGAAAGCAGATTTTCTTCAGATCAAATCAGCTTTAGAACCTCTATTTCTATATTTAAGCTTGTGGGACTGCATATGACTCTAGGCTCCTTGTATATTTCCTTTTGGCTATTTCACAGACATCTCAGTTTCACTATGTGAGCTTGAGAAAACATTTACCATGCACTTCATAGATCCAGCTGGGACTGTCAGTACCATCTGCTGTCATCCCCATATTCCATTAGACTGCAAGCTCCAAGAGGGTAGTAACTGTGTTGACTTCACTCATCAGCACAGGCTCAGTTCCTGGCAGAATGCAAAACACATTGCAGACGCTCAGTGTTTGCCTCATCTGTCATTCTAGCTCTAGTTTGTCCCCTTTCCAGGACCTCCACACAGTATCAGCAGATTAGAATACTAATCTGATGTTTTGTCTACTTAAATATCTTAAATGTTCCCCACTGCAGGAAGAAAAATGCATAGAGGCCCTCCTGATGTGAACTCTGCCAAGCTTTCTGCCCATGTCTTTTCTGCTCCCTAGGCCCTGCTCTGAGCCCCAGCTGGATAGAAATATCCCAGTGTTTCCAGGCATGCAAACACTGAGCATCTGCAATGGGTTTCAGGCTGGAGACAGACCCATGAGAAGCACCAGACACCTAGCCTGCCGCCTAAAACCACCCCCTCCCCGCAAAAAATCTGTGGGTTTCCCAGTGCTGGTTGGCATCAAAATCATGCTACTGAAGATCAGGTTATAACCTCCCCAAATATGCCACTTCAGTGTAAGGATTGTTTTGAGCTGAAAGTAGTGAGCTCTCTGCCCTCCTTCTTTCTGTCTAGAAACTGGATATGAATTTCCCTTTGTGAAGGTGAGATAAATTTCATTTGTAAAGATGTTTCCCTCTCCTGTGCCAGGAAGTGGAGAACAACTCTCAACTTCATAACAAACCTTATTAAACAATGCTTATTGGCCTTACATTTCCTAGTAGCCCTCTCACAATCCCTCAAGTCATTTTTGTTTTTCTAGTCCCTTCTTCACACTTTATTGCCTTTTGTAAAGATAGTATATTAGACCCCGATTATAATTACTCCTTTGAGAATAATCTCCCACATCACTGAGTTCTCCCACATGTATGCACATTGTGTATATAAACAAACTCTGGGATTTTTTTTTTCTGTTAATCTGTCTTCTGTCAGTTAAATTTACAGGCCCCAACTACTGAACATAAGACTATAGAGAAAAGATAGGGTTTTCCCTTGTACATGTTTCAGAGGAGGCATTATACAGATTAGTCCCGGCATTCCATTAAACAGTTGTTGCTGGGAAATGTATTTTCAAGAGGGAAATAATTCATTTTTTGAGTACATCTGTCAAGATCACCTTAAAGATAAGTAAAGCTTTTGCTTCTAGAAAATACACCCTACATACAACTGACCAGCCAGAGTCATCATGCTGGAGCATCCTTCCTTCACATCTGTGGGAAGCTCATATTCTGCTGCCTTCACTTATGTCTCATCTGGGGACAGAGACAATTCTGGCACCAGATAAAGCTCTGTCCCCCGAAAAGGGGCATGGGCTGAGGTGTCTTGAGGATGGAACTAGTATGGTTAAGAGAATGACTGGGAGAGATTCTTCAGGAAGTTTCTGGAAGAGAGTTGGAGAACACCAGAAGGAAGAGTGAGTGGGGACAAGGAGAAGAGTGACCTCTGCTCAAATCTTAGTCTTCTGCCCTGTGATCCACCTCAGGACGTGAGTTAAAGTCCATGCACATGTTTTGGGAACACCCAGGGCTGCAGAATTTCTGTTTACTATGACACTGGAACATCTACCTTCCAATTTCTGGTCCGCCCTCATCCCCAACAGAATTAAAAAACAGCACATTCCCTCCCCATCCCAACCTGCTCCCTTCCTTCTCCTCTCCTCCCTGCTCCATTCAGGAACTTCTTGCTAGTTCACTAAATGCATTGCTGAGCTTTCAGGTGGACAGACTTGTGTTCTGTTTCTCCTACAACAATGGAATATATCCATTGTTATGCCAGTATCACAAGACCATTATGTTATCCTTGTTTCAAATGAGGGAACATTTTCCTAAACTCTAGGAAGTGGACTTTTGTGGGTGTGTGGATATAGGGAAAAGCTGAGTCCCCCAAAGAGGCTAACTACTATTAACCAGTTGATGGTCAGTGGCTACATTCTTGAGGAATTTTAGACTTATCCATCATCACAAAGAGTATATTTTTTACAGGTTCTGTGTGAATTGGTTCTGTCTGTGTGTTCCTACCCTTGAAAGTTAATTTTGAATCTTCTAGCTCCTCAGTGTGGTTCATAACCCTTCCTGTGATTGGCGCTTCATCTCTCTTTTTCTCCCTTGGGCCACTGGATGTCAGTGGGAAAAGTCTAGCGATGACTCCTCCTTTGACGATGTGAGTCCCTGTGGTATTCAGCAGGTAAAGAGAGTAGCAGCGGCACCACTGTTCAGTCAATATTTCCTTTTGAAGGTGTGGAAGCCCTGGATCATCAGCCTGCCTTTGCTTGACGAATGCTGGAGATAATGAAAGCGAAGGTGTGGAGTGGAACAACCAAGACAGTCCGGGCACGTCTCTCATCACCACCTGTTTGGCGAGCTCATGTTTGTTCCTCTCCTTTGAAGGGCTGGCAGGCTGTGTGAACTGGGCTTGAGCCGCCGAATACCCAAATCCTGGAGCAAAGCGAGGCTGCAAGACAGATGAAGGGAGTGCTTTGAAACAATATTGCTTTCTCTAATTAGTGCAGACAGAGAGCCCCCGAGGAGCTTCAGGTGACCTCAGCCTTGCAAGGCTCAGGTATTCTCAGAAGTGGCAGGGGCTGGAAACCTATTCCCTTTGCACTGACTGGTCTGGGAATCTTGAAAGAGTCTGTTTTCTTTCCATCCATGATGCTTCTGGGTGTGCATGTGGTGGGCTGGGGATGGAGTGGAAGATTCTCTGAGATAGTCATTCTCATTGTCCTTTTGGTTCTGATCTATTATATGCACAGAAAATACAGTGGTTCTTTTAAACCGCAGGACTGACAGCTTGGCAAGGCAATACTAGATTAAAAGTCAGATGAATCATATTCTAGTTGGACCCTACTGCTCCCTGACCACAAGAACTCAAAAAAAATCTGAACTTTCTGAGCTGATTTCCTCATTTGGATAATGGAGCAAATAATACCTGCCCTTTACACTTTACAAAATGGTTCTGAAGGAGCTTTGTGGACTGAAAAGTACTTTGGGAATGTAAGGACCTCCTGGACAAGACATTTTCACAAAAGAGCTATGATTACAGAAGTACTTTCAGCATATTTTATTTTCTCATGGTAGATCAAGGATGTGTCTTTAGATAGTTTAAATCTTCACAGATTCTTACCTTTGAAAATATAGGACAGTAAGATCCTAGGCTTTTTTACATCTGCATCATAACAAAATAAGAAACACCGGCCCTCTGTAATTGGTTAGAAATGCAACTTCCTTGAAAGTCTGTTCTTGCTGGGTATTCTTAGCTCAAATGCTTCCCAGTCTGGTTAGATAAAAAATTTAGTATGACCTTCTTTTGTGTTGTTTATTGGCCAATATGTTTCATGCCTCATTTGCCCTCAAATTCACATTTTTATTCATCAGAGTATTTGCTCTGCCTCTGTGTGTGTGTGTGTGTGCATGTGTGCACTTGCTGCACAGCCAAAGAAAAACCTTTGCATGTTAAACACTGGCCACGTGATAGAGTATTTATTTTTTATTTTGCAGGCTACATGATTTCTATACATTGTTTTAAAACCAAGAGCAAAGGAAAAACATTATGAATTGTGCTTCAAACGAGCAGCCTCTGACATGCCTAAGATGGTGAGGGTCAGTTTCTATTCCATGCAAACCTTTTAATTACATGCAGTCTGAATCCGGGCAGCCGTCTCTGACCTGGAGTCTTATATCGACTATCATGCACACTGATGGGTGCCGTCCGTTAGTCCCCATTCTTCATGTGAGTCAGTAATTCTGTCATGCCCTCCCAGCAGGCAAGAGGGCCAGAGTGAGGCTGGTTTCCTTGCAATTAATGAACAGCAATAGCACATAATTATGAAATTCCTAAGGAGGCCTCCCCTTTTAGCAAAAGGAGAGTTCATCTTCTTTCCCTTCTGTTGCCAATTCCCTCACCTAAGTCACAACTTGTCAGGTTTAGGGATTTTATAATTTTTATTGAGTCATCTTCATTGACTATTTTATTTTATTTTTTTTTTATTTTAAGGCAGAGTCTTGCTCTGTCACCCAGGCTGAAGTACAGTGGGATGTTCATAGCTTACTGCAACCTCCACCTCTCAGGTTCAAGTGAGCCTCCCACCTCAGCCTCCTGAGTAGTTGAGACTACAGGTATGCACTACCATGCCCAGCTAATTTTTTTTTCTTTTTTCTGTAGAGATGGTTTTTTTTTATGTTGCACAGGCTGGTCTTGAACTCCAGAGCTCAAGTGATCCTCCTGCCTTAGCCTCCCAAAGTGTTGGGATTACAGGCGTCAGCTGCCATGCCTAGCTGACTACTTGTTTGTTGACTGTTATAGACTTATCTTAAAATGTTTAACCCCAGGAGAAGACAGTTAAGTTAATGACCCTTGTCATCTTATTTGTTCCTTTGTTCCTCATTCTTCTTCCCTTGCATGCCCTCACAGGTAACCATTTCAATGTATTTACTGTAGACCGTGTGTGTGTGTGTGTGTGTGTGTGTGTGTGTGTGTGTGAGAGAGAGAGAGAGAGAGAGAGAGACTGTGTTCTTCTAAATGGCCATGAGTTTTCATCATTGATTTTTCCTCTGCACCAACTCTCTCTCAGGAGGTTTCAGTTCACCTTGGATGTGTTTTTGTTTCATGGCAAGTGAATCACATATGTATACGTTCAAGTCTACCATTTTCACCTGGAAATGTGACTGGAGTTATTAGAAATTCCGTCTCAGTGAGTCTTTTTATTCGTCTCTTCTGAGACTTAATCCACCTGATAGAGCATATGAATCTTAAGCTTTGGAAAGTGTTTCCTGAGACTCTCCAGTCATTGAGGAAGAGAAAACTGATGGGAAGATGCAATGAAACTGGGGTGTGGGGAAACTAAGTGATAGTAGATGTGACTGGAAATATAGACACCTGGGTCAGTCACTAGGCATGAACCCTTGAACAATTTATATAAGCCACCCAAATCCTTGGTTTTCTTACCTATAACATGGACTTAGTACCTGAACCATAGGTTTGAGTTGCAGTTAAATGAAATAATACATTGTCTGGCAATAAGCTCAGTGCCTAGCATATACATGGTGCTCAGTAGGTGTTGGCTGAATCAGGGCGTCTTTGTGGAGTGGTTTGAAATTTCCTGCTGAGTTTAGGTACAGGGGAAGAGCCCTTTACATGGAAGGACAGCAAAAGACAGGCACGAGTTGCTGCTAAGGGCTCATTATATTTGCATCAAGAAGAAGGCAGAGATGCAGGAACAACAATAGACCTACTTAGAGCTACTACTTCTTAGGCGGTTGTGTAGGAGAACTGGGGCAACACTGAGATATCTACATTTGTCTATTTTAAATGTTACTTCTTTAATTGTTCAACTACAGAAACAGTGACTATCTACGAAGTGAGAGTTGGGAGCTTGAATCTAAGACTCAACTATGGGCCTTGGTTTCCTCACGAGGGGTTGACATTTCTCATTGGGGCTGTGCAATTCTTCACTGTGTGGGACAGATCCAGGACTGCAAAACAACAGCACCTCAGTCATTGTCACAACCAGCCTCTCGCCCCATTCCACATGCCCCTTAGGGTGAGTGCCTGGATCTCTAAGCCTTCTTCCAGTGCTTGCTTTCAAGGTGTAAACAGTGGGTGAGAAAGCACTATCATATTGGTAGTGATAAATGATCATTTCATGTTACTTCCAAATTGTCTTTGAGAGAGAGGGCAGATTCATTGAAAGAAAATACAGTGTTGTATAACAGTGACCAGGGAAGACTGAATTCTCTTTGGGAGCCCAACTTCATTCTCTGCATTTAAGACAAAACCACCCCACCTCATACAATTCTTGTAGGACTGAATCATGATGACATTCACTAAGGTAGAAATATAGACCTTCACTTTGGCTGTGTGTTCAATATATTTTTTAAAAGATGATTGTTTCTGTGGTTACCAGGAACCAAATATGGCAGCTTTTTGGATAACAGACAGCACAGGCCAGGAGTGGTGGTTCACACCTGTAATCCAAGCAGTTTGGGAGGCCGAGGCGGGTGGATCATCTGAGGTCAGGAGTTTGAGACCAACCTGGCCAACATGGTTAAACCTTGTCTCTACTAAAAATACAAAATTAGCTGGGCATGGTGGCACATGCCTGTAATCCCAGCTACTTGGGAGGCTGAGGCAGGATAATCGCTTGAACCTGGGAGGCGGAGGTTACAGCAAGCCGAGATCACACCATTGCACTCCAGCCTGGGCAACAAGAGTGAAACTCCATCTCAAAAACAAGCAAACAAAAAACCAGACAGCACAGATATCTATGTGTCAAGAACTCAAATGTATATATAACATATATACATCATATCTCTTATATCATGTTTCCTACATAACATATAGAGAATGTTGACTTCTCTGTATGACATGGAAAGTGGGCACAATCTCGTGTCTCTGCCTCCAACTCTGTCTTAGCACACCTCAATGATGAAGGTTTCTCAGGCTCAATGATCTCCCCAGACTTCTTAGGGTGGGGGAGAGGTTCCTTGCATATACTCTGCAACAAGAAAAGGAAATGGAATCAGGTTGGAAGATCCCTGAGGGAAGCTATTTGGAGCTTTAGTTTACCATCTCCTGGAAAACCTTTTCCTCATTCCTTTGCTAGATCAAATGCAAAATAAAGTTGTTAAATGGAACAGGAAAAGGTCCTCACGATTGTTGAAGGCTGTGATATGTATCTTCAGATTTGGACAAAAGGAAGGCCATCTCTTCAGCTGCTAATTGAGGTAGTGCTAGAGGGACAGTGAGCAGATGCCTTTGACATTTAGAGAACTAGACCAGATGCTTTTAGCAAGTTAAAATCAGATTTTGGATTTATATTTATACAGGTAAATACTCTCCTTTTTCCTTCTAGTGTTGTTCTCTGTATTTATATAGCTGCATTGTGCTTTGGACACAATCACTGTGATTACCAATGTTTATTTAAAATTAGGAAATATTTATTTTTCTGTGAATTCATTTCCCCCCTATTTTCAAATGTGGTAAAGTCAAATGTCTTCATGACGAAGAAGGCCCAGGAAGGGAGTTTAGCCAAATAGCTCTTACTCATTTGAGTCAGACTTTGTTTTCTGTCACCGCTTCAAAAGGGAAGCTTCTGAGGCCGGGCGCAGTGGCTCACACCTGTAATCCCAGCACTTTGGGAGGCCGAGACGGGCGGATCACGAGGTCAGGAGATCGAGACCATCCTGGCTAACATGGTGAAACCCTGTCTCTACTAAAATACAAAAATTAGCCAGGCGTGGTGGCGGGCACCTGTAGTCCCAGCTACATGGGAGGCTGTGGCAGGAGAATGGCGTGAACCTGGGAGGCGGAGCTTGCAGTGAGTAGAGATTGTGCCACTGCACTCCAGCCTGGGCGACAGAGAAAGACTCCGTCTCTGAAAAAAAAAAAAAAAAAGTAGGGAAACTTCCCACTTGCTAGGATTTGTATCTTCAGGTCTAGAGTGACCGTTTCTCCCTGCTCCATCTTTCACATAGGGCATTTGAGTCAGACTATATTTTCTGTCACTATTTCAAAAGGGAAACTTCTCACTTGCTAGGATTTGTATCTTCAGGTCTAGAGTGACCCTTTCTGCCTGCTCCATCTTTCA
>NW_016803664.1:95502-126825 GCF_001698545.2 Rhinopithecus bieti
TGATCCGCCCATCTCGGCCTCCCAAAGTGCTGGGATTACAGGCTTGAGCCACCGCGCCCGGCCCATGGGTGCTTTTCTCTTGCTGAAGCTCTGGTGGACCATAGGCCATAGTTGGTTTGGTCTAGGCTCCTGAGGGCTGCTGGGTTTAGATGGTAGATAGGTCAGTTTCTTGAGAACAGCATCTATCACCAGTGAGCTGTGGGCTGCTGGTGGAAGAGGTGGCTTCTGCTGAAGACCATACCTGAAAAGAGGCAGAAGAGAGGTGAAGATACTAACCATTTAGTTTCTGTGTGATCTTGAGCAAGTTATTTTACCTGTCTGTGACTCAGTTTCCTCCACTGTAAAATGGGGGTAATGGCAATATCTACCTCATAAAGACATTTTGACAATTAGGTGTTTTAAGTGCAAAGGATTTAAGGGAAAAGTTCTTGGGGCCAGGTGCGGTGGCTCATGCCTGTAATCCCAGCACTTTGGGAGGCTGAGGCAGGCAGATTGCTGGAGGTCAGGAGTTTGAGACGCCAGTCTGGTCAACATAGTGAAACTTTGTCTCTTCTAAAAATACAAAAAATTAGCCAGCCATGGTGGCATGCACCTGTAATCCCAGCTACTCAGGAGGCTGAGGCAGGAGAATCCCTTGAACCCAGAAGGTAGAGATTGCAGTAAGCTGAGATCACACAACTGTACTCCAGCCTGGGCAACAAGAGCGAAACTCTGTCTAAAACAAACAAACAAACCTGATTTTAAACAAAGGTATTGCAATAATGTCTGGCACACAGTGAATACTCAGTAAACATCAGCTTTTATTACCTTTTCTATTCTGGAAGCAGAAAAGCATGGTAAAAGGTGAAATACTTTTTCTCCTTTCCATTAGAAAGTCCTTGAACTTTAGAAAAGGGATACCCTAATTTTATCTAACTAGCTCCCTTCACCTAACCCACAGTTGCTCTCTAGGAATCTTTTCACTCCAGGCCCATTTCAAGAATCACCTCTTCCGGGAAGTCTTCCCTGATGCCTGACCTCTCCTCTTCCTCCTCCACATTTCTACAGCATTTTGATACCTGCCATGGGACACTTCTGAATATGGCCAATACCTACTTTCCAGTTTCTGGGAGTCTCTTTCCAATCACCTAAGTCAATGGATCTAAACTACCTTCCTGTGGAATATATTGATCCTAGAGCTAAACAAAGATGTTTTGCTGCTGAGATTAAATAATGGCATTTAGTTCTCCATTTACAGAAAAATAGAAATTAATGGATGTTTTTCTCCATTATAGATTTTCCTTCCATAAATTCTGCCTCTTCTGTCAGGACCTACCTCCACTTCATTATCTACAAGTCCAGCCCTCAACCATGGCTCACGTGGGGATCATTAACAAGTACCATTGCTTGGGCTCTACCAATTAAAACAGAAATTCTGAATGTGGGGCCTGGGCATCTAGATTTTTAAAGTTCTTCTGAATGATCTAATGTTCAGCTCCGGGATGAGAGCCCCCAGCTCAGCAATGATCTTGTCTAAGAGAAAGCAGATCAACAACGATCAAATGTATGTTAAATATATTAGTGGGGAATTTTAGAAACAGACAATCAAGCTTAGCTTCATAGTTCAATTAAAATGTACTCATGGCTATACATCTACGTAGAAAACATCTAGCAGTCCTGTTTTGGGTTATGTTGTCCTGTGGTTATTTTATTTTGAGCTATGTTGTTTCGTGGCATGTTCTAATGTTTTACCTCCTGAAATTGCCTGGCCTAAGCAAACATGTCTTCTGGTCAACACTCAAGCCAGTAAAGATTTGGAAATCATAGGCTGCTGTTAGTGTGGCCTAGTTACTTTTGTTCTCTTTCTGTAGCTGTAGACGTCTTCACTTACACAGCCTGAGTTTATCAGTGTAGCCTGTTGGCCACAAGAGGGACAAAGAGAAACAGTGTGAATGGCTTTGCACAAACACTAGAAAAAAAGTAGAAAGCACACCCTCCCGCCAGGATGGGAGAGCGCCATCATCTTTGTACAGGATAAACAAAGGTGTAATCTTTGTCTCAAGAGATTGTACAGAAGATACTTTTACATACAAAGAAGTTGAGAAGTCAGGGATATGCCCCGAGTTGGATCATCATCCAAACCCTAATATTCCTGCTAAAATAGCCTGCAGTTCTCATCAATTACACTGGAACTACACACAATGAAAGCATCTTCATGGATTTCCATGTGATGATTTAGGTAAGTTCGGAAGACATATGTAAAGCAATTTGCTTATTGCAATAACTATAAAGAGTAAACTGTAAATAATTTTATTTGGAATTTAAGGAAAATGTTATGCCTTTTTCATACCTATAGAAAAATTGTGCTAATTTAGGCTGAGCATGGTGGTTCATGCCTGTAATCCCTGCACTATGGGAGGCCGAGGCGTGCAGATCACGAGGTCAGGAGATCGAGACTGTCCTGGCTAACACAGTGAAACCTGTCTCTACTAAAAATACAAAAAGTTAACTGGGCATGGTGGCGGGCGCCTGTAGTCCCAGCTACTCAGGAGGCTAAGGCAGGAGAATTGCATGAACCCGGGAGGCGGAGTTTGCAGTGAGCCAAGATCGTGCCACTGCACTCCAGCCTGGGCAACAGAGTGAGACTCTGTCTCAAAAAAAAAAAGAAAAAAAAATTGTGCTAATTTTCAGTTAACAATTCAATTGATATTTTGCACCTTTTGATAGACAAATATGTCTTTATGGCCCCAGAGCTACTTCTGACCAGGGAAATTTCTTTCGGCTATCATCCAGCATTCGATTGTTCTTGCTCCAAGGATGACAAAGAAGCTCAATCAAGAGCCAGGCCTGATTGTTAATCCAAAAATATAGAAGGCCTCTGCTTAGCCTTCTCATAATGTGCCCAGTTACTTTGCTGACACAGGCTCAAAACCTATTTTCCATCCTGGAAAATGATGAAAAAGTTTGCATGGATCTGACTGCGGATCTTGGTCCGCGAGAGATGCAGACAGCAGGGGGACTGTGGCAGGTGGCCTCAGTGCAAGCCTCGTCATAACTTGCTGGCTTGTTTCTCTGTGCTGCTTCTTCATTGCCCGCACAATGCTTTCGTGCCTCTGTGAGAGAAAACCACCCGTGAGTCAAGAAAACAAGGCCTAGGAATGCTTTTGTGTGGTCTTATCTGCCTTCAGTCTCCCCCTTACTACCTGCAGCTTAAACATGACAAGAACAACCCAATAAAATTAGCTTTGTGGGATGAGACAGGAAGAAAAATGTCAAGAAGTCAGTTCTTCTCCTCACCCTCTTCTCAATCTGTATGAACACACCCCGGCTTCAGGAGTTTTTAGCCCACTAGACAAAATGCTCTTGGGCTCTTACTGGTTTAATGAACAAACCAAACTCTTGAGGACAAAAAAGGACAAACCTGCCCACTGAAAATTCTGTGACTTGGGCTCTGTTAAGGCTTGTGTTCAGCCAGGGGAATAGCGCTTCCTGGATTGACTACACTGAGTGTGTTCCTCATCACCTCCTGTCTACACGACTCTCAGAGCCTGTGTGACCAAGTATTTATTGTCAGCAGCCACCCAGGGATGCAGAATCAGCTAGTGCCTTGTTAGGAAAACATTTTACAGGTTTGGTAAGGTGACTCTGGGAAGTGGCTTTGAGGAGCAATATATCTGAGGTTAACGCTTTCTGGACTTTAGAGATACGGGGTTTTTTCAAAAGGATTTTTGCCTTCAAATATGGAAAACAGGCTCTTTGTGGTGAGTGTGCTTTTCCTAGTACAAAGACTGAATTTGTAAACATCTGTTTATGAAAAAGTTGCATTTCTCAACATCATGGCATGATCTTCTAAACCGATACATAAATGAATCTTCAGTGCACGTGGAAATCTTTTTGCATTTGAATATAAAAATCTATTGAGGGATAGAGAAGGGAGAGAAAGAAATGGGTAAATAAATACAAAAACTCTTAAGAGCTTCTGGGCTGGTTTCAAGAATGCCCCACAAAACAGGTTTTCATGGTTGTATGGGGTGATGTGATCCTATTCAAGTTTCTTTCCTTTCTTTAGAATTTCTGAAGAAGCTGTTGAAAATGGCTTCAGGGGCTGTTCCTAAAATAGATTTTAGAAATGAAAAAATGAGAGAATGCACATACAATCTGAGACAAATGAACAGCTCTGATACTGAAGCAGAGATTGTAAGATGACTGCTGTGCCTTGCAAGAAATGAATATTCAGGATGCCCCTGCTGGGTGCCTTTCCCTATTTGAACCAAATACTGTTTGGGCCATGATTCACTTGTTACCAAATTAAACACTCTTTGCACACAGCAGAGCAACTTTACGAAGTCGGATTTTGAAGTGCAAACATCTTTTCTGCTCTGGCCACGGAACCTGTCACAATCTTCATCGGGAACTGAATTAAGTTTAAAATATCATCAGAGGGTGTTGATCTCTCCTGGGCCTGGAGCTGTCCTCTGTACATCCGGCATTTTTCTGTTGACACTGCATATCACTTAGCAACGGGCCTGAAAGGCCCTATATGCATTGATTGCACGCCATTGTCTTTAAGGGGTGGAAGTGTTAACTGAATAAACCCCCCGGGTGACCAGACGGTCATTCCTCTCATGTTGATCATCTGTTTACATCAAAATATTGTTTATTCCATTCTCTGATCTCCTGATTTTACATCTCTGACTGAAGGAATAAAGTTAATTCCCTACATGGTGGAGAACCCCATTTTACTTTCCTGACATGGTGTGATGAGAACAGTTTTGTCCCTAGTTCTCCTGATAAAGCATTAAATGCATTTGACAGTTAACTGCAGATGATAATGCCCACTTTCTTCTATGGTTTTCAGAGGATGGAGAAGTTACAAGCCTGCAATGGCCCCATAGAGAGAAAATATTCCCTTCGGTCTGTGAATTGTTTTTGAAATAAACAGCAGAGTGTGTTATATGGTTGTGAAGAGGTTAAGTCTTTAAAGTGGCTGGCAGGCTCTGACATCAACTGAATGAAAAGGAAATATGGCCTAACCAAGGGGTGTTTTCAGAATGAATGAAATTTCAAAGTGGAAATTCTTGCCTGAGAGGCAGCAGTAGAGCTCATTTCTGCATCAATAGCCATGGCTGAAGCAATAGACCGGACTGGTGGGTCAAGCAGGCGTTTTACCTCACACCTCTCCCTTTTACAATGATCTGTTTCAGAGGGCTTCCATGGACGCAGCTTTTTCACAAACACCCCAGACAATGAGAATATTTCAGCTAAGGGATTTTACATGTAGGCAAGGACCAGATCAGTGGGTTACATGCCCACCTTCATCGAACCATATACTAGAAACAAAATAGAAATTCTGGGCTTGCTGCCCTACAATGTCTAGTTCTGAGAAATCTGTTTTGCTCCTTTGTGAGTTTATATCTTACTACACCCAGCTTTAAAGAGAAGAACTACTTATTAATGTCTTGAGAAATATTGCTTATTTGACAAGATAAGCAATTCCAAAATCAACCTACTAATGATCTTGGTATGGTGTTGCTTTTGTCTGGTATAAGGGAACTGGAATAAAAATGATAGCGCCAAAAGATTTACTGGTGACTTTTAAAGTTTTATCTCTCCACAGTCCTCTTCATCAAATAGGAATGCTGTTTAAAAGAACCATATTCGGGCCGGGCGCGGTGGCTCAAGCCTGTAATCCCAGCACTTTGGGAGGCCGAGACGGGCGGATCACGAGGTCAGGAGATCGAGACCATCCTGGCTAACATGGTGAAACCCCGTCTCTACTAAAAAAATACAAAAAAACTAGCCGGCGAGGTGGCAGGCGCCTGTAGTCCCAGCTACTGGGGAGGCTGAGGCAGGAGAATGGCGTAAACCCGGGAGGCGGAGCTTGCAGTGAGCTGAGATCCGGCCACTGCACTCCAGTTTGGGGACAGAGCGAGACTCCGTCTCAAAAAAAAAAAGAACCATATTCTATGAATAGGGGAATGCTTCCCCTTTGACGAAAGCCTTGGGCCTTTACTCTGTGCTTTCCTAAGAGGAAAATTGCGATTACAAAGTTTTAAACATAGTTACCTATGAGTGGGATATGAGAACAACAGCAGGGAAAAGGGGAGATCGTCATTCTATGCAGTGAGTCCAAAGGGGTATGTAGGTATGTATTCATGTTTAACCATGAGGAGATGCGAGGATATCTTCATTTTCAGAAGTAAAACTGTTTTAAACTAGTCAACAGTTTTTTAAGCGACACTCATCTCTTGCTGTGCCCCTTCCCTCAAAAACCTCTCTACGGTCTCTCTGCACATGAATCCTGTGGTATCCTCTTGGCCTGGCTTAACTGCTAAGTGAATGCTCCTTCTATAAACACTTCACTGCTACAACTTGGATTTTTCACAGCATTAACTTTAACTACATGGGTGTTTGTAATGGAATAAAACTTCAAATTGATGTTTTGCCATATTGCTGGTTAAAGAAGTAGGCCTCAAATGGAGATAGATGCGCGCTTCATTTCATGGGAAAATCGTCATCTCGTCGGTCAAGTTTAAGTTGTAGGCAGCCGTAGCTTCACCAAGAAAGTCTTAAAGAAAAAATACACACCAACTAAACCCCTACTTTTTACACAAAGTCCCTCAGCAAATTTTAACCACATATTAATTTAAAATTTATTTTAAACAGGCACAAACTTAAATCAATTGAGTAGAAGATAATGGGTTTCAACACAAACATCTGTACAGACCTCACTCTGGAGAAATTATTTTGTGTGGACCCCAAGAAATTAGTTGGAAGAATTTGTTCTCTGTCTCTTTCAAGGTATCGGCCACTTCCTTTACTGAAATGCATTTAAGGACAAAGTTACTAGTTTCTGCTTAGGAATCAAAGGCTTTCTTTATAAGAAGCAGATTATTTAATTGCGGTTTGTTTATCCCACAAATGACACAGTCATCTACTTTGAACTCAGTTGAGTGGGTGGCAGTTGTTTGTAAAAATCATCATTGCCATTACCCGACTGCTAGATTTCAACAAGCGGGTTAGGTGCAAACATCTCTTGAATTGCAATGTGTTCTGGCCTAAGGGACCCATGCCTCCACATAAAACATTTTCCTTTGTCTCAAAATTTTATCCCATCTAGGTCTAACAATGTTGATCTTAAAATAATAAAAAAGAGAAGGCTGGAAGACTGGGCCCCTTTTTATAGTTAAATGTTATCTGCTTAGACTAATATTGCAGTTGCCACCCACTGACATAATTTGTTTCACAGTCACAGCTTGGCAGCATGAATCAAATGTTGACATTCTAATTTCATGCACACATGGGCGTTTGGCTGAGCAGGCCCGCAGCCTCCAGACCATTCTCTCTGTACCTGTGTAAATCAGGCAGACAAGGCTTGCTCTCAACAGCCTGCCAGCAAAGTTGCTCACTTCTGTTGAGAGAACTTCCTGGCTTCTTCCCCTTCATGTGTTTGTGTGTTTATGCCCCTGACCTTGCAGACTGTAACACAAATACTCTTTTATTCTTTCTGGAAAGGTGATTTCTTTTTTATGTTTTCTCCCTTTTAATTGCAGTTTTAACAGCTTTACTTAAGAACTCAACTAGCAGATGATTTTTTTCCATTGCTTTCTAAATCAATCACAAATGTCTCTTTGAGAAAAGACCAGTGAAAATTAAGTAGTAGTAAGAAGAGACACACCAGTGATTGCAAAGTGGAGAGGCTGGTTTCCCTCTGTTGTGAACTGGATTCTCTACCCTCAAATTCATAGGTAAGCCCTAATTCTCAATGTGATGGTATTTGGAAATAGGGCCTTGAAGGAGATAATTGAGGTCAAAGAAAATCATAAAGGTGGAGCCCTAAACCAATATGACTAGTGTCCTCATAAGAAGAGGAAGAGACACCAGGGATGTGCACACCCAGAGAAAAGACCATGGGAGGGCACAGCAAAAAGGTGGCCATCTGCAAGCCAAGGAGAGAGGCCTCAGGAGAAACCAAACCTGCCAACCCCTTGATCTTGGACTTCTAGCCACCAGAACTGTGAGATAATAAATGTCTGTAGTTTAAAACCTCATGGTCTGTGCTATTTTGTTATGACGGCCCTAGCACACTAATACAGCCTCCAAGTTAAGAGCCAAACTTCCTGTGAGTGCCCTGCCATTGACCAAGTGGCTTCTAGAACCACTCTAGCCCATGACTCCTCCACCAGACATTGTCAGTGTGAAGAGAGTTTTAGGGCCACAGACATGAAGAGCTTGAATGAAACCAGCAGAGCGTTGCAGGGCAGCCTCTGTTTGACCTTCCACTCGGGAAGGATTAATGGCCAGCCCTTTGTGTTAGGAGAGGATGCCCTGGCCACATGCAGCCAGACATGGGGGAGTGTTGTCTCCCAGTTCCAGTGATAGGTTGGCCTATGCCGGTCTCATGCTCACACTTGGTTCTCCTAGGTCACAAGTTAGCAGGGAGTAAGCAGGGGGTCAGGGTAGGGCTATTGTTGGTCGAAGGATAGACTAGAGCAATTGATTTGTACAGTATTGGACCCACATCTAACTCTGGAGCCCCAATTGTCTTGACTTTTTCCAGCTTTGATTTCACTGCCTCTTTGAGAGTCAGTTTTTCCTACTAATGGAATGTTTTCAAAGTGAGCTCAAGCCCATGCTCAGTGGGAAATTCTTCCTTGAAATCATTTGTCACAGAATCTTTTGACCATCTAAGACGTTTATTATCCTACTTACTGGCTGTAAGTTTCATAGAGGAGCACAAGATACTCTAGATTTTTGTTCCCCTTAAAAAGCTGATATTCTAGAATCTGTCTGACATGGAAATATTGAAAAAATATAATACTTTCTACCAAAAAGCAAATCATATCATCTGGAAAAGAGGGTCTGGAGTCCAGCTTGAGTGCTGTCTTTGGGATTCATCTTTTGACCTTCCTTGGGCTTTGGCATCTTCACTTATAGAGGAAGGGTTAATCTCTATGGTCCCTTCCAGTTTAATAATCTGATAATTCTTTTATTTAAAAAAATGAAATATGTCACCAAAGCCCCTGAGAGCAAGGGAATGAAAATCAGTGATTCAAATTCAGCTCAACTCAACAAAAACGTACTGCATACCTGCTATGTGCCAGACATGATGCTAAGTGCTGACATGCAGGAATGAGTAAGATGTAATCCTCAACCTCTAAATATTAATAAAAAGGGGAAATTGAGATCAAACATCAGGAGAGGAAGAAAGTTTGGGACAACAGAGTTACGGTGCAGTTTTCCATATATCTGTTTAAGGGCCAATGTTATTTACTAAACTGAACTCAGATTATGGAACAATACTGGACAATTGTTACCCTGGCCTGGGGAATAAAATGTAGTGGCTACTAACTAACTGTGTGGTCTTGGAGGAGCACAAAACCTTTCTGGGTTAAGGTTGTCCTATTTTCTAAATATGGGGATTGGACTGAGGGTTTCTGAGGTATCTTCCATTTCTAACATTCTGTAATTATGAGAATATGAACTAGCTATACATGTAATACTCCCAAGAATTGCAGAAGGCAGAGGAAATTGACTGAATTGCTTGGAAAGCTCTTTTCCCTTATGTTTCTGACATAACAAGGTATGATACTGTCTTCAGGTTACCAAAACATTTGTAAGTCAATATAAAATATCTAAAAGATGCTGGTCATGGCGGCTCACGTCTGTAATCCTAGCACTTTGGGAGGCAGAGATGGGTGGATTGCTTGAGCCCAGGAGTTCATGACCAGCCTGGACAATGTGGCAAAACCCCACCTCTACAAAAAATACAAAAGTTAGCCAGGCATAGTGGCACATGCCTGTGGTCCCAGCTACTCGGAAGGCTGAGGTATGAAGATCATCTGAACCCAAGAGGTTGAGGCTGCAGTGAGCCATAGTAGCTGAATTCTGCCACTGCACAATTCATAATAGCTGAATTGCACCACTGCACTCCAGCCTGGGTGACAGAGTGAGACCCTGTCTCAAAAAAGAAAAAATACATATATATACACACACATATATATATATATACACACACACACACACATACACACACACACACACATAAATATATATATGAAAGACCAACCTATATGAGTGGCAACCACCAAAGTTCTCTGAAGAAATTTGTCATGGATAAATTTTCCCTTTGCTGTCATCTCAAACTTTGTATTTTCTTGCCTCTACCATTTTCCAAATTTCTAATTGGCATGATACTGCCACAGCCATCTTCTGCAACTATCTATGCTTGCAAGCGCCTTTGACAATATACGAGAACTTGTCAGGTTGAGCCCAACTGCCTCAAGCTGCTTCAAGGCCCCCAGCAACAAACCTTGGGTTCTCCCTTTCTGATTTAGAATTGTTGCCCTGAAGTGAGATTCTGACCTCAGCAGACCAGAGCTTCCCCCTCCCCCTCACCCACCATCACCCAAATTTTCCAGTTGCAATGCCCTCTCTCCTTCCCACCCTTCCCAAGAGGTCCTGGTTCAAGACTCCACTTGTTCCATAATTAGTCCCACGAAAGTTTCTTTCTCTCTTTTATTGAACTCAACATTCCTTTATGTAGTTTGGCCACCTTACATGTGCTTGTACATTTCCTTTAAGTGCTTCTCTGACTCATGTATAAATCATCAGGAACGTTTTCATCAGCTCGCATGGAAAGTCTTCCAACATAAACACCCATGCCTTCCACATTTTGTGTGCCTCCCAGGATGTGTGGCATGACACTAAGCACACAGTGATGCTCAATAAATGTTTACTAAATCTAATTGAGAAATCTAATTGAGAAATCTAATTGAGAAAGCTGTTTTTTTATTTATCTGTAGTCTAGCTGAATGTCTTGTTGTTGTTGTTGTTGTTGTTGTTGTTGTTTTTGAGACCAAGTCTCACTCTGTCGCCCAGAGGGGAGTACAGTGGCTCAGTCTCTGCTCACTGCAACCTTCACCTCCCAGGTTCAAGCGATTCTCGTGCCTCAGCCTCCTGAGTAGCTGGGATTACAGGCACCCACCAACACGCCCAGCTAATTTTTGTATATTTAGTAGAGACGGGGTTTCGCTGTGTTGGCCAGGCTGATCTCAAACTCCTGACCTCAAGTGCTCTGCCCGCTGTGGCTTCCCAAAGTGCTGGGATTATAGGCGTGAGCCACTGCGCCTGGCCTGTCTAGCTGAATTTCCACAGTGTTTTCTCACTGCTGTAGCTGTGAAAGCAGCATGACCAGCAAGAACCTGGGATTTGGAGTTAAATCAATCCATGTCCAAGCCCTAGCTCTGCCAGTTTACTCTATCATGAAACATTTATGGAGCAACTGCTATGTGAAGATGTGGAGCTGGCTGGTAGACAAATGAATAAGTAGAATATTGCTCTTGCCCTTACGAAGTTTGGGGGTCTAGGAAATACATTACTCAATTTCTCCCAGCCTCTGTTTCTTCAACTGAAAATGAGAATGATAACTATTTCATTGGATTGTTGTAGGTATTTCAATGATTATTTGGTTTTCTCCTCTTCTCCTCTTCTTATTTCTTAGATTAATAAGTTGAATTCTTAATGGTTCTATATTTTTCTCCTTTAAATGACTCTGTGGTATGTTCATTTTGATATACAATTAGCCATGAATTTGAATCCACTTGTATTATTTTTACCTTTAGATCACACATGGCCACATAAAAAATAAATCCAAGCACTTATTCTGAGACTGATAATCTTTGATAATCTCACTTGTCAAAGATGAGATTATTTTGGTACATTATCATTTATCTTTTACCTGACAGCTGGGGCCCAGCCTCAAGAAGATAACTAAGATTTAGAGAAATAAAAAGTCTGCCTCAAATATGAATGATTCCTTCTTGACTTGGCCGGATTTAAGTTCAGACTCAGATTGGTGAGTACAGAAATACAGGAAGACAGGTCATAATCTAGGGATCAGGTATAGCCCACTAAATAGTGTGATCATTGAGGCCTCCATTACAATCAGAAAAATCAATCGCGTCTCTGAGTTATTTGACCCTAACACATATTTCTCCCTTGGGAGAGAAGTGTTGAGATTGTATTAGAAAAGAGTCTGCCTCTAACTGCCATGCAAGCACTGGTTTCCCTCTATCCCAGGGAAGTAGCCACGGAACCAAATGCTCTGCTACTGAGCTTTCTGCTTATGTTGCCAAAGTGCCACGCTCAAATTCCTCCAAGGTGCTGGTTTGCTGGGGCAGAAGTTACACTTGTCCAATTAATAATTCAATTTGTAGAATTTGACCCTCAAGATTTGCTGAGGATGATGTTTGAACTTTGATCCATGGTGCAATGAAAAGTCCTTAACTTAGACAAACTTGGAAAAAGGGCCGACTTAGTGACAAGTCTGAATGGTAGCATACTTCTTTTTTTGTTTTAATTTTTTTTTTTTTTTTAGTGAGACAATGTCTCACTGTGTTGCCCAGGCTGGTTTTGGGCTCCCAGCCTCAAGCAATCCTCTTACCTCGGCCTCCCAGAGTGCTGGATTATAAGAGTGAGCCACCGTGCCCAGCCTGTAGCATATTAAAAAGTGATACAGTGATTTGGTTTCCCTGCCATGTGTAAGATCAAGGGATTGAAACGATTCTTCTAGTATTAATCTTCAGTGATCCTGGGAATGGAACGTACGTGAGTAAACGTGCCTCCAAAGTACCTAAAGAACTGGCAGAAATTGATGAACATCTGAAAGGCAGTTTCTTTCATATTTCTGTGACATTAGTATAGTGTTAGCCATAATGCCGCTAAGACATTTGTAGAAATGTCAAAATTCCAGTCCTTATTAATTATTCTGATTCTCTGCTAGGTCCCTTACCCTGTCATGCTGCCAGTTTCTCTCTTTCAAAGGAAGATCTCAACGCCACCCTTCCTCTGCCATGTGATAAAGGCTGAATAAATATGAGTTAAATGATGAGTGAGGATTAAGTACGACAATGCATTTAGAATATTTCATGGCTGTAAATGTTATATAATTTTCTTTTCATTATTAGCGAACTTCTTCTCTTCTTTTAGGAGAGTCATCCTTTAGCTCAGTCATCATTTCCCCAGGGAAGCCTTCCTTGACTGTCTACCCTATGACAAAGCCCCCTATTATGTACTCTGATGGTACCACATATCCATTATTTGTAGCATGTATTAGCATTTTGCTTTTCCTCTTTTGTTTGGGGGGTTATTTGATTATTGTCCTTTACCCATCTTTGCCCTAAGCTCCCCAGATTAAGTCCCCATCTCGTTCTGCTCACCTCTGTTCTCTGATGGGTAGCCCAAGACCTGCCACTTTGTAGGCATACAACACATACAATATTTATTGAAGGAAGCAGGGAAAAGAAGAAAAAAGAGAAATGAAAATATAAATGTTTTCAGTAATTTGAACTAGAGTGGCTGTGATAGGCAATTTTATGTGTCAACTCGACTGTATGACAGGATGCCCAGGCATCTCGTTAAGCATTTTCTCTGAGTATGTCTGTGAGGGTGTTTCCAGAAGAGATTGGCATTTGGATTGGTGGACTGAGTAAAGCAGATGGCCCTCCCCAGTGTGGGTGAGCCTCATCCAATCTGTTGAAGCTCTGGATAGAACAAAAAAATGGAGGAAGGGAAGATTTGCTCTCTCTCTCTGCCAAACTCTTGAGCTGGGACATCACTCTTCTCCTGCACACAGAGTTCCTGGTTTTCATGCCTTCTGTCTTGGACTGGAATCTACCTCATTGGCCTACCAGCTCTCAGGCTTTCCAACTATACTACCAGTTTTTCTGGATTTTCAGCCTACAGTGGACATACTGTGAGACTTAGCCTCTTTAAATGTGTGAGCCAATATCTTATAATAAATTTATCTATTATCTATCTATCTATCTATCTATCTATCTATCTACTTTATCTATTTATCTACTGTGTTTCTCTGAAGAACCCTGAGTAATAAAGTGGCACAACACTGCCAAGCAAAATTACTTTAGGTGGCTTGCCTGGATGAATCAATGAAAAGGACTTGGACTAGCTGGGAGCTTCTTTGTATGTAAATAGAATCCTAAAAGGTGTACAAAGTTGTTATTTATTGTTTAGGTTGGAGTTTGAGTCCTAGATACTTCCAAAATTATCTGAAACTTTTACAAGTCTCGTGCAAATAAGAACAATATCAAAACAGAGATTATCTAAGGGAAGCACATCCAGTGGCTGCCCTCTTACCCCTCCCCTGCCCCGCCTCTGCCCCACACCTGGGACAATTGTGTTCTGACAGTTGGGTACTGATTTGGACTTCATGTTTCCTGGCAGCTCAGGCAAGACAGGAAACATTTCTTCACACAGGTGGTTTTCTTTTCCTGATGAAGAAACTATTCAAATTCATAACAGACATATATATATTGTTCTAGTACCAAACTCAAGCAGAAATTTCTGAGAGGATGGCTTGGTGTTTCTTGTAAGAAGGGTTTGCACTGCAGGAGTTAGGATTCTATGACTCCATTCAAGCAAAGCTTCCACATTTTGAATTTCGCTTCCAGGCAGTCACTCTAGAGAATACCAAACCAATGTCATCCGAGAGGATGGAACTGTTTTTACTTGGGTTTAATGCTTTAAGTTTACTTGACTTCTCCTGAGCTCCCAAAGCCCTCCCAACTCCCTCTAGTCTTCTGTGCAATGAAAATCGGAGGCTAAGAATGGAAGCGCTGCCCTGCAGGCCTTCTTACACCACATTGTGCCTGCTCCTCTACTGTTGCTATCTGAATATTTCCTGTGACAACAGCATATACTATCAGTATTTATTAAGCAAAAGCGAGTATGTTTTTCCTCTTTGCTCTGTTATGTTTCCTGGCAGCTCAGGCAAGACAGGAAACATTTCTTCACACAGGTGGTTTTCTTTTCCTGATGAAGAAACTATTCAAATTCATAACAGACATATATATATTGTTCTAGTACCAAACTCAAGCAGAAATTTGGCTAATGAGAATCTGGCAGAGGGGTGGAATGAGCCAGGGGCTAGAGGAAAATCTCTAAACCAGGTAGAGGGAATTCTGCGCATCCCTGATGTGGCAGGTCAGCCTCCCAAAGGCAACCTGCACGGTCAACAGACAGTTAGGAGGGCTACATTTGGGATGATGGGAAGCCTGAACTGTTCAGGCTTTCTGCTGCTCTGCAGAATGGTTTGTGGAAGGTGTATCTCATTTCCTGCACACAGTGGCACAGATGGGGCTTCAGGAGGCATCTGGGCTATCAGTGGCAGCTGGTTGGTATCAAGAGTGAGGAAAGGGAAAGAATTCCAAATGAAATCCAGTTGAATCTACTTTCCTCTTTTAAAATGAGTTTTTTCTCAGTTGGGTCAAATATACAGGAAACAGATTATGAAATGTTATCAATTAGGTCCACCTTCTAGGTCAACAGAAACTTCAAGGCTTAGTGCTGCATTTTAATAGTGTAGTGCCTTTTTTTTTTTTTCTGAATTGTTAGGAATCTTTTCTGTGCTGGCATGTAGAAGACAGAAGGAGAGCAGTTTGAGCAGATGAGAAAGAAATCCATATTGCGAGGAGGAAAATTTAATAAGCCCTTGGTCTCTTTTAAATTATTTTCTATTGTTTAGGGGAAAACTGATCTTTGCTCCTGCTAACTTTTTTTTTTTTTAACGTCTCTTGCCCAAGGTCATGTACAGTGGCCTTCTTGGGAGAGTCTAACTATGAGCCATTTCTTGCACACTGGCAAGGCAGAAGTACTTTTTATTTAAGGTTATTTTATTCCCTTTATCATTTTGAAATCTACCTCTTTGAAATGAAGCCTCAGATCATAAGAAAAATGAACACAGGCTTATTATTACTATGTGGCTAATTGAGATGGACCCACCCAAATGAACCTACCCTGTCCTTGCCTAAGCAGGGTCCTGTCAGCTGGTGACAGGAAATCAGCCACTACCTGTGGAACCTGGTAGCAGCAAAGTGAAAAACACACATCCTGGGGAAATCCTACCACGGTGTTCCAGACTTCTCAGGTAGATCCCTGTCATGTTTTCCAACCTGGGGCATGGTCCCTGCCTTGATGCCATTTGAAAGATAATACGGCCGGGCGCGGTGGCTCACGTCTTTAATCCCAGCACTTTGGGAGGCCGAGGCGGGCGGATCACGAGGTCAGGAGATCAAGACCTTCCTGGTTAACATGGTGAAACCCTGTCTCTACTAAAAATACAAAAAATTAGCTGGACGTGGTGGCAGGCGCCTGTAGTCCCAGCTACTCGGGAGGCTGAGGCAGGAGAATGGTGTGAACCTGGGAGGCAGAGCTTGCAGTGAGCCGAGATTGGGCCACTGCAAACCAGCCTGGGTGACAGAGTGAGACTCCATCTCAAAAAAAAAAAAATAAATAAATAAAAATAAAAGAAAGATAATACATCATGAGGCCATTAAGAGTGAGGTGTATAAGAGAGAAGTTCATCCCTCTATTAAGGCAGATGTCTTCACCTAGGGGCAATTTGGCTCCCCAGGAGATATTTGGCAATATAGAGAGACATTTTTGGTTGTCACATCTGGGAAGAGAGTGCCAGGTATTCTGCTAGGCATCCCACAATGCATAGGAACACCCCCACAGCAAAGAATTATCCAACCCCAAATGAATCTTCCTCTCAGTGTGGGAACATGAGATCCTTCTGTATCTACAAAGAGACTGTTCTTACCTTAAAAATGTTTTGGAGATGTTTTCAGTACCAATTCTCACTCCTCCCTGAAGCTTCTAGAGCTCCATGGGGACTTCAGGTGGTTAATGCAGATTCAAATGATTGATTAAGAAACACAGAGAGAGTCTTCCAAACCATTTATCTTGCCCTTGTCCTTAATCTTGATTTGCCCTGTAGGTTACTCGTATCATAAAGACAGTATGAATGACTGTCTCAGTGCCTTTCCTCATTAATGTTGCTAGAAATTGATGAGTAGCTCTCTGGAACTGTGGATTTTTTGGCAAGAATTATAGCTCTTATTTATTTTGGAGGACCCGTGCAGCTTTCTAAGCAAATATATGTAGAAAATTCCCCCCAAAATAAACACTACAAGTAATTGCCTGATAGATGAAGTTGACATTTTTGGCTTTGTGATTTGCTATGATATGTAAAAATCTAATTTTCTCCATGGAATGATGCCACTGCAAAATTGTGAGTAAATTAGAATCAGTGGTTTACTTAGAATGTGAGTAATAACTTCTGTTATGATGTATCAACATTTATTTACAGTTTCTTAAATCGACCTAAATCCACTTGGCAAAATGTTAACTAGATGAATAAATATGGCAGCAGAGTGATAGAGACTTCAGTTTTTCCTTTCTGGGTTTATGCGTCAAAAATCTCTTTGAGAATGTACTTGATTGAAGTTTTGAGATCTTTTGTGCACATTTGAATTGACAATAAATAAGTCCATCCGGTTTGTAATAAATTCAAAATTTATCTAAATCAAAGGTTCTTAGTGCTTTACCACCTGATCTGTGAGACAAGAAGCTGACAACAACCTGGAGGAGTGCTTCTTTTAATGATCAATTTCTACATCTTGATATTCCCAATCACCATGTAAAGAATTAGAATGTCATAGCAAACAGTCAAAGCATTGGAAAAATCTACCTCTTAGAGATACATTTGCAATGAAAAAAAAAAAAAGAGGGGTTCAAACTAGATCTAACAATATCTTCAAATAAATAGTTAACAAAAAGTTGCTCATTAATTGTCACCATAAAACAGAAAACAAGGGCCTTTGCATGTTTTGGTAGTCTGCTTAAGCTCTTGTTAACATTTCAAAATTAATTTGAAACATCTAATAGAAGTTAATTTTTTTAATCCATTTTGAGCTTTATAAAAATGATAATTATAAAGGCCAAGTATCTTGGAATAATATGCAATCATTTCTATGGGTTGATTTACAAGAGGGATAAGTTATCTTATGTATCAGTATTTCTTTCCTTTAAATTTATTTTAAAGGCCATATGTGAATAAATATATGGGGATGCTCATCACAGTACTATACATTATAAACAAAAGATTAGAAATAATGCAATGTTCAAAATTATGGAACTAAATAAATTTTAGTATACTATATAATAGAATATCATGTATCCATTAAAAATGATGACTTTAAACAGGACTGACAGAACAATGATGGATTAGTAAGTGAAAACAAAGTGTTACCAACAGCACGTATAGTATTATATAATTTTTGATGTATATAAGTGTGATGATCAGCCTCTAAGATGGCCTCCTGTGACCCTTACCTCCTTTTCTCCTGACTACCCATGTCCCCCCACCCCCTGCCATTGGATAGTTTGACCAGTATAACCAACAGCATGTGCAGAAATGATGGATTGTGACTTCTGAGGCAAAGTATGCATAACATTTTGGCCTTTGAATTGCTATCTTGAGTCACTCTTTCTGGGGAAAGCCAGCTGCCATGTAAACATGACTCAAGCAACTATGTGGAAAGGTCCATGTAGCAAGGAACTCAGGCCTCCTGCTGACAACCAGCACCAAACCAGAGTGCCCCATGTTGGAAGCAAATCCTCTAGCCCCAGTGAAGGCTTCTGATGACATCTTGACTGTAACTGCATGAGAAGCCCTGAGTAAGAACCACCCAGGTAAGCCACTCCCAAATTCCTGACACACAGAAGCTGCATGAAATGATAAATATTTATTGTTTGAGCCACTAAGTTTTGGGGTAATTTGTTACATGGCGATAGATAATAATTGTATTTTTGAAAAAACATGGAAAATCGTATCTCACAATATTAGCAATGAATATATCTAAGTGGTACAGTGAGATTATAGATTTTATACTTTCCCATACTGCCTTTATGTTTTTAATAAACATATACACTGTCTATGGGGAAATATGTCATTTTGAAAATATTCTTCCTTTTGGGGAAAGAGGTGAAACTGGTCTAGAACTTTGTATCCTGATCAAAGGTTCCAAATACTATGGGTGAACAGTAGTGAGATTAGGGAAAGTGGTTATAATTGCTACCTTCTGGCAAATGTGCCAGAGGATGAAGGGCATGAAGTTTTGTGTCACTGAAATTAAAAAAACAAGTCCAACAAAGGTTTTACACCATCTTCCCGGCAAGTCTAGTGACTGGCTAGTTAAGAGAGCTAAAAAACAGCAGATCTATGGATGCATAGATACACGCACATTTTATACGTCGTGAATGAGTTGGAGTCTTGCTCTTGGATTAAGAGAAAGTTGGTCTGCCATGCAGGTAAACGGAGCCTACACAGTGGTAGTGGGATGCTAGAATTAATTATCTCACTGTCTGTCATACTATCTGAAATTCCACCATTAAGATTTCAGTGCTTTGAGCCTTGGGTAGTTTTGTAATCACCCAAAAGAGTTCTTCTTGCCCGCTGCACAGTTAAAGCCAATTCACCGAGATAGCAGCATTGCGGTAGAGAAACAGTTTACTAGTCACCAGACCAGCCAAGTGCAGGAATGGGAGATGTTGCTCAAATCCACCTCCTCTAAAGCTTGTAGGCTAGGGTTTAAAGGATAATTTGGCAGGTAGGGGGCTAGGAAATGGGTGCTGCTGATTGGTTGGGGATGAAATCATAGGAAGGTCCAAACTGTCTTCACGTGCTGAGTCAGTTTCTGGGTGGGAGTCAGTTCCTTGGTATGAACCACGGGTCTGGGTGGAGTCACTTGGTAGTCAGAATGCAAAGGTCCAAAAATATCTTGCATCCAATCTTAGGTTTTGGCAATAATGATGTTATCTGTAAGAGCAAATAGGAAATTTACAAATCTTATGACCTCCAGAAGTTATCATTCAACTATGCCTACATTTTAACAAAATTCAGGCCCCTCCCATAATCCTAACCTTATGGCCTTTCACTAGTCTTACAAAGGCAGTCTTGGTCCCTGAGCAAGGAGGGGGTTAGTTCCAGGAAGGGACTGTTGCTATTTTATTTTAAAGTAAACCAACGCAGTTAGCTTGTGAGATAGAATTAGAACTCAGTCTCCTGCTATGAAGGTTAATTTTTTTTTTTTTTTTTTTTTTTTTTGAGACAGAGTCTTGCTCTGTCGCCGGGGCTGGAGTGCAGTGGCCGGATCTCAGCTTACTGCAAGCTCCGCCTCCCAGGTTTACGCCATTCTCCTGCCTCAGCCTCCCGTGTAGCTAGGACTACAGGCGCCCGCCACCTCGCCCAGCTAGTTTTTTGTATTGTTTAGTAGAGACGGGGTTTCACCGTGTTAGCCAGGATGGTCTCGATCTCCTGACCTCATGATCCGCCTGTCTTGGCCTCCCAAAGTGCTGGGATTACAGGCTTGAGCCACCGCACCCGGCCGAAGGTTGATTTTATGTGTCAACTTGACTCAAGCAAGATGGAGTCAGGTTAGGTTTCTCTCACTGTTATAATCTGTGCAAAGGCAGTTTCACTTTTTGGTCCTCAAGGTCACCTGTTTAATGCCAAACACTTCTATCTGGGGTGCATATTGTGGAGGACTCTGGCAGCTATGGGAGAGTAGGATACTTCAGGAGTGAGATCAGGGGAGGCACTCAAGGGAAAGTGAGGATAAACGAAAGAGAGAGAAAATAAACACAGGATTGGAATGCTCCCATGATAAATTGTCAGTTGAGCTTCACTTGTTTTGTTGTTGAGAGAAGTTTTCTTTAGAGATTAAATATTTCAAAATTTTCTACTGCAAACCAAAATAGCCACATATGACTTTTAACAGTATCTCTGGATCAATAAGGCAATAAAGAAATTTCCAAGTAATCATGTAAATAATAGAATGTCAGTTTGTTTTTATAAAGGTATTTAAGCTTGATCTCCAATAACCTTATAAAACTCCAAGAAATCACCCTAGTTTCTCTGACCCTGCCTCTATCAGGAGCAGGATTTATCCTTATATTTCTATGTGGCTACACTGTACCCCTGAGAGTCCAGTGGTCCCCACACCCAGGAAACAGGTGTCTCTTCAGATGCATTAATGCCATCCCAAATTGTAGGGCACCCACCAGTTTCTGGTGTTTAAATTGATCTGTCACATTCATTCATTTGTATGGTGGTTCCATTTGTCAATCCTTACATCCAGGATCCTTACATGCCTTTCTCATTTGTCCTCTTTCCACTTCCCCCTGTACTACCTTCCTCCTCACTGATAATCCTCACTAAATTTACTTAGCCCTTTGAGCCAGTTTTGTAATACTTACAGCCATTAAGTGTTAGTGGCAAAGACAGAATTGTAACCCAGTATCCTGCAATCAAGGTTAATTTTATGTGTCAACTTAAATTATGTGTCAACTTGACTAGGTTAAGAGATGCTAGATAGTTGGTAACATTATTTCTGGAAGTGTCTGTGTGGGTGTTTCTGAAAGAGATCAGCACTTGAATCAGTGGACTATGTAAAGAAGATCACCCTCAGCGATGTGGACAGGCACCATCCAATCTGTTGAGGGCCCACATGGAACAAAAAGGCTGAGGAAAGGTAAATTCCCTTTCTCTCTTCTAGAGCTTGAGCATCCCTCTTCTCCTGCCCTCAGACATCAGGGCTTAAGGTTCTCAGGCCTTCAGACTCCAGAAATTAGACTGGTGGCCTCCCAAGTTGTGAAGCCTTAGATTTCAGACTGAGTTACCTCACTGGCTTCCCTGGTTCTCCAGCTTGCAGATAGCATGTTGTGGGACTTCTCAGCCTTTATCATCACATGGGCTAATTCCTGTAATAAATCTCTACCTATCTATCTATCTATCTATCTTTTTTTTTTTTTGAGACGGAGTCTTGCTCTGCCACCCAGGCTGGAGGTGCAGTGGCACGATCTTGGCTCACTGCAAGCTCCGCCTCCCGGGTTCACGGCATTCTCCTGCCTCAGCCTCCCGAGTAGCTGGGAGTACAGGCGCCTACCACCACACCCAGCTAATTTATTTGTATTTTTAGTAGAAGTGGGGTTTCACCATGTTAGCCAGGATGGTCTCGATCGGCTGACCTTGTGATCCGCCTGCCTTGGCCTCCCAAAGTGCTGGAATTACAGGCATGAGCCACCGCGCCCAGTCATATCTATCTATCTGTCTGTCTGTCTATCTATCTATCTGTGTCTATACATCTATTCATCCATCTTATTGATTCTGCTTCTCTTGTGATCCCTGACCTCCTGCCTCCCTCAGCCCAGGGCTGTTTTCTCTTACTTAATCTGTGTGCAATTCTTATGCTCTGCCTGAGTTTATAAAAGCTGGATCGAGGAGTTATCCTCTTTTAACTGTGTTTTATCATATGCTCAGGCCTCCTGCAAGCCACTTACCCTCAATTTGTTCTCCATCTTGCTGTAAGAATGATCTTTCCACACATAAATTTGTCTGTATCAATACCCTGCTGGAAGCTTCTTCATGGATTCCTTGCCCATAGGATGAAGTCCTAGCTCAACAGCAAGTTATAAAAGGCTTTCCACATCCTAGCCCAAGCCCAAGTGTATTGGTTATTGCTGTGTTAACAAACTACCTTAAAAATCATGGCTAAAACAAACAACCATTAATTATTATAGCTCAAGTGTCTCTATGTCAGCTGGAGGCTCTAATCTGGGCTTGTCTGGACCACCTTAGCAGGGACAACTCTGCTTCACATGTTTCACATCCTTCTCCTGGAAGGAGTGGGCTAGCCCAGGCATGTCCTTTACCTGGCAATGGAAGAAACACAAGAGGGAAAAAGGAAGTGTACAAATCCTCTGGAGACCTAGGTTTGGATCTGGCACATTATCACTTCTGCCTTATTCTGTTGGTTAAAGCAAGTCCCATAGCCAAGCCCACAGCCAGAGAAGGAGGGCTTAGTCAAATTCCATGGCAAAGGGTATAGATTCAGAGAAGGATAAAGAATTGAAGCCATAAATGCAATTTACCATATCAGCTCTGCGATCTTGTCTCCTAGCATTTCCTACCTGGAAGATTATAGGAAATATGCTCCTACTATATTCATTTGCTTTTAGCCCCACAAATTACACTGTTATCATACTTTTCTCATCTGCATGCTTTTGTCCAGTGTTTTTGCTCCAATTTGATAGCTCCTTACACTTCTGTGTACACTCCACCCCAGACAATTAATACCGTCTTATTATTTATTTATTTATTTATGTATTTATTTATTTTTGAGACAGAGTCTTGCTCTGTCACCCAGGCTGGAGTGCAATGGCACAATCTCAGCTCACTGCAATCTCCGTCTCCTGGATTCAAGCAAATCTCCTGCCTTGGCCTCCTGAGTAGCTGGAATTACAGGTGCCCACCACTATGCCCAGATAATTTTTGTATTTTCAGTAGAGATGGGGTTTCGCCATGTTGACCAGGCTGGTCTCAAACTCCTGACCTCAGGTGATCCACCTGCCTCAGCCTCCCAATGTGCTGGGATTACAGGCATAAGCCACCATGCCCTGCCTACCTTCTTATTTTTTAAGACTCAAGTCAGAGTCATCTCCAGAAAAACCTCTGTGGAGTGCTAAAGCCAGTTTATATGGGCTTAGAAGAGCTAAGGGTTAGCATCTCTCCTCAACTCCTTGTTCAGTGATGACATATTGGAACATTGGAATCAGCATCCATGGGAATACTTACACCACAGAAATTGGCAACTACAAATCAGAGCTTTTTCTCTCTTTCTGAAGATTGTGCTGTTAAAGATTTAGCAGCAGAACACTGAAGCCTCTCTTAATACACTCACCTTTTCAGTCTGTCTTTCTATTATCCTAAATACGTAGATTCCTTGTGTCATCCTAAATTTCTTCATGTCTTTCCCAACTAGACAGTAAGTCCCAGCAGTCAAATAATGTGTCTTATTGGTCTCAGGATCCCCAGCACTGAGCATGTCAACACTCAGTGGATATTCAATAAATCTGCATAAAATGAAAGATGTAAACGACCAGCTGTTGGCTGGGCTGAGAAGATGGCCATGAGATATGAGGGTGTCACCAAAAGGTTTGCCTAGGAAAAACAAAAAAAATGGAAACATATCTTTTTTCCTCCAGCCTACCATGACTTGTTGCATCAAATCTCTAGCAAGTCCCAGAGGGTAATACTCGTCCTCTTGAAAGGGGACTGGTGAGTCCTTTAGTATCTGTTGCTACATTGGTGTGGAATTATTTCTTGAACGATTCAGAAGGTATAACAGAGGGTTTCTTTACAGCATGGTTTGGGAGGTGCATTTTGAGGGAGCAGAGGCAGTGGTACAGTCTGTTGCAACCAGCCTTCCCATACAGAGGAGACTGAGAGTGTAAAATTGGAATTGAAGGCTTCCACTGAAGTGACACAAAAATGATGGACACATCACAAACGCCGCACTTAGTACAGTGAGTCATGAGCACTTCTGCTTTGGACTAGACTGAATGAGAGACATTGAGTTAAAGGCACTTATTGTGGGAGGATAGATTCATAAGTAACCTTTTGGAAGTGCCTTGACCTATTTTTCCTTTTTAAGCTGCACACAGCCTAATTCTAATTTTGAAGAAGAGTTGCTAAAATTTCTACAGTGTAAGATTAATCTTCAGGGTCTGTGGCATTTTTATGACAGCTTTGACTTTTAAAGTGGAACCAAATTTCATTTGGAAAATGAGCCAACCAAACATGTCTCTGATAACAAATTGAGCCTTGGTGCTGTTGTTCTGTCACTCCCACTTCTAAGGGAAATGCACATCAGTAATTTGAGATGTGCAAAGGCCTGGTGTCCAGAGCTAGCATGGGGTGAAGTGGGGGACTGTGGGGATGGTGGTGTCTAGCGGAGGAAAAGCAGATTTTTTTTTTTTTGAGACGGAGTCTCGCTCTGTCACCCAGACTGGAGTGTAGTGGCGTGATCTCGGCTTACTGCAACCTCCGCCTCCCGGGTTCAAGCAATTCTCCCGCCTCAGCCTCCCAATTAGCTGGGATTACAGGCATGCGCCACCAAGCCCGGCTAGCAGATTATTTTACAGATCACATGACATCAGTAAATTAGGAGACTGATGTCTAAATACAGGCTGGTAAGTTTGGGGGACGGTGGAGATGTGCTAGTCACTAGGAGTGGAAGGAGCTCTGAGCATTGGCTACTTTTAGTGACTGAGCTTGTTAGAGAGGAGTCTTACACTTTAGAAATTGCGGTTAGAGGCTGAGAAGTCCAGAGTCAGCCTCCGAGTGTCACTGCCCCTAACCTGCTCATGGTCTTTGCCAGCAGTCTCTGGCTGTAATATATGGGACTGGTGATTGCACTGCCAAACTCTGGCAAAACACTCTTAGATCTTGCCATTTGCTTAGGAAAAGAGTCTGTTTTATTTTTGTTTTCTTGTTTCTGTTTTTTTTTGCAAAATAGTTGATAATGTATTTTATCAAAATACATTGATGATAATGAAAATATTTCCTCTCAATTATAGCTGGTTTTCTGTGTTTCTGTTTAAAAGTTGGGGTAGAATGAAGGTGGAAAATATAAATCTGTTGCATGAGGAAATGAGTGGGATCTTAAAGAAAGGCATGCATTCCTCTATCTAACAGGGCATTTTTTTTTTTAAAGTTAAGCACCTTGGTAACTAAAGCCTTTAAAATAGCCATAAAGGTTATATATTGACTGAATTACTTTAAAGGCTTAAGTTTATTTCTGTGGGCCTGAATTGGTAAGAATTAGAGTATAGAAATGAGGCTGATCTTTTGGAGTAATATACATCATAATTATAAGGAAATATGCAAAGGCTTAACAACAAGAACAACAACAGAAGACTCAGCAAAGAGAAAGATGTTGGATTAATGAGAATAAATTGAACACATATATATAACTCTGCATCCTCCAAAAATCGTTATTAAATATATATTTAATTTATGATATTAAATACATAAGAAGAATAAACCAGCCTGGCCAACATGGCAAAACCCCGTCTCTACTAAAAACACAAAAATTAGCTGGGTGTGGGGGCACGTGCCTGTGATCCCAGCTACTCAGGAGGCTGAGGCAGGAGAATCACTTGAACCCGGCGGGGTGGAGGTTGCGGTGAACCGATTGCACCACTACACTCCAGCCTGGATGACAGAGTGAGACCTTGTCTGAAAGAAAAAAAAAAGAAGAAGAAGAATAAACCACAAGGACAATGCATATGGGAAAGGAGATGATTGTCGCAAAGTTTTGAAGGCTTAAAAGCAGAAGGGCAGTGGTAAATATATCGGATATCTTTCGTACATCATTTCAATTTTTTCCCAGCCTTGGGCGGGACAAGGCAGCTGAATGATATCCATCTGAGGCACTCTGAATGCACCGCAGAGGCTCTCCAACACCTGGGGACAGAAAAGAAAGGCAGAAAGGAGTCTTCGGAGAAGCAAAAGGCTGGAAGTTGAACTGGAGAGCAAAGAGAGCTGTCCAGCAACCCAAAAGGTTGGCAGCCTGGTTTAAAGCACATATAAATCTCCCATAGCTAAAACATGAGGGCTGGGCAATAAAGCACAAAGAGATCTTTAGAGTCTCTCCAGTGCTCATATCCCAAGCCCAGCTGGAGGGAAAGTCCTAATCTCTTCCTCAAAATGCTTGCAGCCAAGGTGAGTGAATCTAGCGAAAGCTGCAACCAAGTCCAATTTACAGATTAAATTGACTCAGCCTGCTACACTCATGGACCCAAAAGAGGTGTACCCTTCTCTGGAGGTAAATATTAGCACTTAAAAATTTTTTTTTCCTTTCTTTTTTTTCATAGAGATGGGGTCTCACTATGTTGCCCAGGCTGGTCTTGAACGCCTAGGCTCAAATGATCCTCCCACCTCAGCCTCCCAAAGTGTTAGGATTATAGCTGCAAGCTACCACACCTGGCCGATGTTAGCACTTTTTAAGCTACTGTTCTTTAATATACAATTACTAGCATAAAATTAAAATCAAAGAGATATGTGAAGAAGCGAGAAGATATGACCTATGGTTGAGAGAGGTCAGTAGAAGCCAACCCAGAGATAATTTTAATGTTGGAATTATCAGACATGGACTTTAAAATAAGTAGAAAAAATATGTTAAAGTATCTATTGAAAAACATGTGTGAATAGAGAGGGAATATAAGCAGACAGCTAAAATCTATTAAAAAGAACCAAATGAAAATCTTACAAATAAAAAAATGATATTGGAAATGAATAATTTATACAATGTGTTTAACAGCAAACTGGACACAGCAAAGGAAAAGAGGGTCAGCAGAAGCACAATACCTGTAGAAGTGCAAAACATACTGAATATTGCCAAGAGAAATAAAAAAGATCTAAATAATAAAGATTATACACATGCACACGCACACACACAATTTTTTTTTTTGAGATGAAGTCTCACTCTGTCGCCCAGGCTGGAGTGTAGTGGCGCGATCTGGGCTCACTGCAAGCTCCACCTCCCAGGTTCACGCCATTCTCCTGCCTCAGCCTCCTGAATAGCTGGGACTACAGGCGCCTGCCACCATGCCTGGCTAATTTTTTTTTTTTTTTTTTTTTTTTTAGTAGAGACGAGGTTTCACCGTGTTAGCCAGGATAGTCTCGATCTCCTGACCTCGTGATCTGCCCGCCTCGACCTCCCAAAGTGCTGGGATTACAGGCGTGAGCCACTGTGCCCGGCCACAAACTTTTTAAATGCATTGCACAACTCAATATTGTTGAGATGCTCATTCTTCTTTACCTAATCTATAGATTAATGATAGATTCAGCACAAATCCAGCAAATCCTCTAAGTCTCACCTCTTGTCCCAGCCATAACTGTAGAGGCCAGTTTTGAGCATGCTTGAAACACCTGCATAGAAGTCTAAACTGCCAATGCCTCTCTTAGGCTTCTTTGATGTCAAGTGGTGGGATACCTGGAGGAACCCGGTTGACAACTCACATACAAGTGCCCCGAAGCTGTGGCCAACAATATAATGCATTCTTCTGTCTCTCTCCTTTCTTGACTCACCCCCATTCCTAAGTCTCAGGATCATACCCACACGTAAACATTTTGTGCATCAGCCTTTGTCTCAGGATCTGCTTTTGAGGAATCCAGACAAGACAATAACTGATTCAGCAGACTTGAAAAAGTTCAATCTTATGCCAGCAGTGGAAAAATCCAAGAAGAAACTTGTAGCATGGAAATGCCAAAGAGCTCAGAAGTTAATGACACTGGGTACCTCTGGAAGTGGGGTGAAGAAAGGATAAAAACAGAAAGACTTAAAAAAAACAGTTAGATTTGGAATCTCCTTACCAATTCCATTTGTTAGAATGATAGCCTTAGTATCACCGTAGCAGAATTTTTGAGGTTTGTTCTCTCTAGTAAGAGGACTGAGGGCTATGAGACTTTAGGACAATTGAGGATAGAGACTTAGTGAAAATGTACATGCTGAATTTTAAAACCTCTCCTCTGCCTCTTCAGCCCTTTCACTTATTTTATTTCTAGAATGCTGGCAGTCAGCTTTAGATCCTCTAGACAAGAGATTAGAAGACTCTACACTAAGAAATCCAACTAGCCAGCATGCACAACTGATTTCCCCAAACATGAGGTCCTGCAGCCCAGGTCTTAACCTGAATCAGGATGAGGGGGTGGTGGGTCGAGGTGGGGCTGTTGAAAGTGCCCCTGCTTGCCACATACCTGCACATCCTACCCCCTCAGCTCTCCCTTGCCCTTCACTCATGGAAGTCTTCAGGCAAGTTTTTCACTTACAAGGGACGGCCTATCTTCTACCGAGACTCGGTGGATGTGGTTGGAAGTCCAGAGATAGTTGTTCTTTTACATGGCTTTCCAACATCCAGCTATGATGGGTACAAGATTTGGGAAGGTCTGACTTTGAGGTTTCATTGAGTAATTGTCCTTGATTTATTAGGCTTTGGCTTCAGTGACAAACTGAGACCATATCACTATTCCATATTTGAAGTAGGCCAGCATCCTGGAAGCACTTTTGTGGCATCTGTCTATCAAATGGAGGTATCTTTCCTGAGACTCACTGTCTACTCCTTCTCTAAAAGCTGCCCAAAGATGGAGCTGTGCTGTCACCCATACTCACACAGCTGATGAACTCCTTTGTATTCTCTCGAGGTTTCACGCCAGTCTTTGGGCCATATACTCAGCCGTCTGAGAGTGAGCTGTGGGACATGTGGGCCGGGGTCCGCAACAATAACAGGAATTCATCACTGACAGTGTCTTAGAGTACATCAATCAGAGGAAGCAGGTTAGAAAGCGCTGCGTGGGAGCTCTTGCCTCTGAAAGTATCTCCATTCATTGTATCTATGGGTCATTGGATCCTGTAAATCCCTTTCCAGAGTTTTTGGAGCTGTACAGGAAAATGCTTCTGTGATCCACAGTGTCGATTCTGGATGACTGCGTTAGCCACTATCCACAGCTAGAGGATCCCATGGGTTTCTTGAATGCATATATGGGCATCACCAACTCCTTCTGAGCTGGAAAGAGTAGCTTCCGTGTATTATTTCCCCTATTCCCTTATATGTTGTGTATTCCACTTAGGAAGAAACGTCCAAAAGACATCCTAGCCATCAAACACTATTCTCTCACAAAGTCCACTTCACTCAAATTGGTGAACAGTATGTAGGAAGAAGCCAGCATGAGCTCTAACTAAGGCTGACATAATAGTCTATCTCCCTTTTTTTTTGACATCTGATCAAATTTACAGACTTGCCTTTGTTTTTGTGTTATTAGGAAATTCTGATGAGCACTACTACTCACTGATGCAGAAAGACGTTCTTTTGCCTGGAAGGCTTTTTAACACTTTGGACTTTTCTGAAGTATTTAGAAGTGCTAATTTCTGGTCCAGCCCCAATAGGAATTCTACAATGAAAAGTGGGCTTCTTTACCTGTCCTTCAATGGCTTTTTAAAAGTTCTTTAAGCAGCACAGAGCTGAGTCTCCTTTGTCATACCTTTGGATATAGTTTCATCAGCTGTTTTTAATTATAAACATTTTGTTAAAAGAGATACTTGTTTAAATAATGTAGCGTTCTAAGTATGATATAGGACCATTATTTACCTACACATTACATATATTTTATAAGGATGCTAAACCGAAATATCCTTACTCTGTCAGAGTAGTGAACTTAATTAAACATGTTTCATTTCTGAATAAATTGAACTAAATCCAAACTATTTACAGAATTTCCTAAAATCACAGGACATTAAGGACCAATAGCACCTGTGCCAGAGATTTACTATTACTAGCTGGGAAGACCAATTCTAACAGCAAATAACAATCTGAGACTCCTCATACCTCAGTGCTTAGAAGCATGTCTCTCTTGAGTTACCATAGAAGGGAAGAGACTGTTTTGTAGTCCAAATCACACAGAATATACATTGATTCCTTTATGATGACTGCTTAACTTCCCATTGCCTGTGCCAGAGAGGCTTTCTCATGTAGCTGATTAATTCCTGTACTTTACAGACAGGAAAGTTCCAGAAACATTAAGAATTCTGAAAGATCTATGAGCAAATGGTGCTGAATACTTTTTTTTTTAAGCCACGTTTTATTGTCTTAGTCAAAGCAGGATTATTAAGTGATTATTTAAAATTCATATTTTTAAAATAGCAACTTCAAGTATGACAACTTTTAAACTGGAATAAGTATTTATTTTCTGTGAATGAAAATGAATTGTGACAAAAAAAATTACAACATACTAGAGTCTGTAGGACACAGCTAAGGCAGTTTTAAAAGGGAAATTCATAGCACTAAATACCCACATCAAACTGCTAGAAATATCTCACATTAACAACCTAACTTCACAACTGAAACAATTAGAGAAGCAGGAACAAACCATCCCCAAAGCTAGCAGAAAATGAGAAATAAAAATAAAAATCAAGCTAGGCACCGTGGCTCACACCTGTAATTCTGGTACTTTTGGGGGCTGAGACAGCAGGATCACCTGAGGTCAGGAGTTCAAGACCAGCTTGGCCAACATGGTGAAACCCTATCTCTACTAAAAATACAAAAATTAGCCGGGTGTGGTAGCAGGCACCTGTAATCCCAGCTATTTGGTAGGCTGAGGCAGGAGAATTGCTTCAACCTGGGAGACGGAGGTTGCAGTGAGCCAAGATTGTGTCATTGTACTCCAGCCTGGGTGATAATAGCGAGACTTTGTCTCAAATAATAATAATAATATTTTTAAAGGCCACTAGCTAGACCAATAAAGAAAATAAAAAGAGAAGTTCCAAATAAACACAATTAGAAATGATTAAGGGAATGTTACTACTGACCCCACCGAAATAGAAACAAGCATCAGAAACTACTACGAACACCTCGACGCGCACAAACTAGAAAACCTAGAAGAGATGGATAAATTCCGAGACACATACACCCTCCCAAGATTGAGCCAGGAGGAAATTGACTCCCTAAATAGACCAAAAATGAGCACTGAAATTGAATCAGTAATAAATAGTCTAGCAATAAAAAAAAAAAGACCCATGACCTGATGAATTCACAGCTGAATTCTGCCAGATGTACAAAGAAAAACTGGTATAATTCCTACAG
>NW_016803664.1:127422-182282 GCF_001698545.2 Rhinopithecus bieti
AAAAAAAAAAAAAAAAAAAAAAAAAAAAAAACTTTAAAAATGAAGATGAAATAAATGAGAGAAAATACAAGATAATTATGTTACTTCTCCCTTATTAGATCCTACATTTGAATGATATGAATTCCAGAAAACAGTGGAGGACATGCAGTATATCATTGTGAAATTTCAGAACATAGGATAAAGAAAAAAAAAATTTATAAGCTTTCAGAGAGGAGAGAGAGAAAAATAAAACAAGCCACATATGAAGAATCAAGGATCAGATTTTTCACCACCACCAGATGCTAGAAAACAATTGAGCAATATCTTTCAAAATCCTGAGCAAATATATTTTCCCACTAGATTTCTATACCCATCTAAACTATCAATAAAGAAAGGCTCTAGACCAAAGAAAATTTGGGCTTTCAGGAGCTCACAAAAATTACATCTTATGTACCTTTTCCCAGGAAGCTAGCTAGTAGATAATGTGCTGCACAAAAATAAAAGCATAAAGACGTTGGATCCAAGAAGAAAGAAGTCAAAGAAATTCTCAACACTTTGGTGAAACGAATTCCCAGGAATAGAGTGTGAAGTAGGCCTAGAGTGGGGCAGATCAGAAGATGCTAGGAGAGAGTAATCCAAGTAAAGAAAACAAAAGAACACCCTGGTGTGTCTGAATACAGAGAGGAAATATTTGAGGTTATTAGGGGAAAATAGAGGCTGAATTAGTAACAAATAGAAAACTAAACAAAAAAGAGGAAAGCATTACTTTAGGAAAAATAAAATTGTGCAAGAAAGGAAAAGTAAAGATAGTATACTGTATCGTTCATATCTGTAGGTTCAATGCTATGAATAACATTGAAATTGTCATACTAATTTAAACACAGTATTAATCTAAACAGAAGTATGATATAATTATATTGAAGGGATCATGGGAAGGGGGTTTGTGTGAATGTGGGTAGTAGTAATGGTGGTGTGGTGGTCTGTGATAAAGGAATGGGAGATGATGAATAAGAGCTAAATCCTTATTTTCCCTATATGATACCTAAAATTGGAAATTCAGAAGGTAGGAAATACAAGGCTGTTATTTTTATATATGGAGGTAAATAACAAAGAAACAGCTAAAATAAATGAAAGTGGTTGCTATTGAAAAAGAGAAGAGGTGGTGGTCGAGGGTTGAATAGTAGGATTTTTTTTTGGAATAAGTCTAATATAATTGATTCTATAAATTACGTGAAAATCTAATTTTGAAGAAAATAAAAACAAAACTTGAAAATACAGAATTATGGTATACTTATTTTAAAAAAGCAAATGGGTAAATATGGAGTGAAGTTAAAGTGGGAGGACAGGACCTGTCCTTTTCACCCAGGAAATCACAGACTCAGATGGAACACTGTGAAGAAGAAATCTCAGAGCGTTTGAGGTGGTGGGGGAGGTAGCCCTATATGTGGCATAGTGTTCGTACCTACAGATTCCCACTGTCCAATTTAAATCTAAGTCAGTTCACATACATAATTTAATTTTTGGAAGCAGCATTAAAGTAAGTAAAAGGAAATAAGAAAATTAATTTTAGTATTGTATTTGATTTAACCCAATATATCCTAACTATGATCATCTCAACATCTGATAAGTATAAAAATTATAGGCCGGGCGCGGTGGCTCAAGCCTGTAATCCCAGCACTTTGGGAGGCCGAGACAGGCGGATCAGGAGGTCAGGAGATCGAGACCATCCTGGTGAACACGGTGAAACCCCGTCTCTACTAAAAAAAAAAAATACAAAAAACTAGCCGGGCAAGGTGATGGGCGCCTGTAATCCCAGCTACTCGGGAGGCTGAGGCAGGAGAATGGCATAAACCCGGGGGGTGGAGCTTGCAGTGAGCTGAGATCTGGCCACTGCACTCCAGCCTGGGTGACAGAGCGAGACTCAGTCTCAAAAAAAAAAAAAAAAAAAAAATTATTAACAAGATATTTTACATTATTTTCTTCATAGTAAGTGTTGGAACTCCACTGTTTTATACTTAGATACATCTCAATTCAAATGTTAAATTTTCATCAGAAATACCTGATCAATATTTAGGTTTTATAAAATTTACAATTGGAAAATGTAGATTCACCTATTCAAGTTGTTCCAAATGTACTTAAATATTTCCTAATAACTGAATCTTGTACCAAAACATTTTCCCTTAGTGTTTGCATTTTTATTTCTAAAACTGGTTCATGTTTTTCCTTCAAAGAATCAATTTGACTCTGAGGCAAAACCATACCAATTTTGAAACTACATCTGTCCAAGTTAAATAAATTAATTAACTGTTATATCAACTCAGTAATATTAACATTGATTTCAAGAGTATTGCATAAGTTGAAAAGGAATTCTAAATTTATCAATATAAACAGAGATGCTCACATTTTCTTGTAATTTTGCCCCAATTTACCTAACAGTTGATTACAATTAAAATATGCATCTCAATTCATGCTTTAAAATAATATGTAAAACATCACTAATTTGCTTTATGAAGAATTTCTATTTCAATATAAATTATTTTTGCTTTCTGTAGTACTTAAGTTTAGGTCATTCATGTGCAATCTGATATAGTTGAGAAACCATAAATCATGCAGCCATTTTTTTTTTACTTTAATTGTTCTTTCAGTTTCAAGAAAATCTTGAACTGGGGTTACTAGTATTGTAAATCTTTATAAAACTCTCCCACAACTCTTAAGCAGTCAACATTAGTACAGGGCACACAATCATCAAATATATCATTTTCTATTTCTTTCAGTAGTTCCATACAGTCGTGGTTTATAACATGTACATACTGAATGATTTTAACAGCTGTATCCAAGATACTTTTCATTAAAAAAAATTAGCACAAATATTTTCAGTGTGTGTCACACAATGGAGTGAAGCAATAATGGAAAATCAGTCTCTTGTTTTAAAATTCTGGTAAATCTAGATTTTGACCTAACATAGCTGGGCCATCATCTGTCTTGTTGATAAAACTAGTTTTTTTTTCTTATCTAGTTGAAACTCTTCTTTGACATATCTAAAATATTCAAAGCTATCTACACATTACATTGAGGTTGTTTTTTTTTCTTTAGGTCAGCAGACAACATTTCTAAGTAACATTTGGAAAGTGTTTTTAAACACAAATGCAACCAAATGTGTCCAGTATTAACTGTGGCACAGTCTCTTATTCTATACGGCATGTCTAAAGTAAAAAAAGGGCCTTCTCATTTTTCACATTTTGAATCAATTGATAATTGACATCCTGTTTAGTCTTACATTCTACAATCACTTGTTTGATGCTTTACTTTCAAATTTTCTTTTTTGTGAAATTTCTTTTAGTCTTTCCTCATAATTTTCTAATAAATTTCCATTACTGAAAATGATTTCTTTTCATCACCTCTCCATCTAAACATGTGGAGTTTAGTTTGGATTTTGGGGAAAAGAATCTCCAGCCATTTTATACCTGACCATTACAAGATTAGATCCTGTCAAAACTACTGCTTAAGACATGTTTGTTGGACGTTTAATAACTGATTGCAAGTGACTAATTTTTTTTTTTTTTTTTTTTTTTTTTTTTTTTTTTTTTGAGAGGGAGTCCTTGCTCTTGTTGCCCGGGCTGGAGTGCAGTGGCCGGATCTCAGCTCACTGCAAGCTCCGCCTCCCGGGTTTACGCCATTCTCCTGCCTCAGCCTCCCGAGTACTGGGACTAACAGGTGCCAGCCACCTCGCCCACTAAGTTTTTTCGTATTGTTTCAGTAGAGACGGGGTTTCCCGTGTTAGCCAGGATGGTCTTCGATCCTCCTGACCTCGTGAGGGCCGTCCCCGTCTCGCCTCCAAATTGGCTGGGATTACAGGCCTTGAGCCACCGCGCCCGGGCCCGTGACTAATTTCTTCAAGTCCTATTTTTACGTCTGTTGAGAGAAACTCTCTTATCAAAATTCAAGTGTGTGTTGCTTTAAACAGGCCTTTTTAATATTGTCCACGTTATGATCCTTTTTTTTTTTCTTTAACAGCTTTTTTTGTTTGGCTCTGTGGCAGCCAACTGCAATTGCCTACATGTTGTGAGATTTTGGAACACACCTTTCTTCGGCAGGTTCCTCTTTTATTCCTTTACTGTTCGGGTCTTGGGACTAGCTTTCCTGCATTGCCACTCATTCCATAATCCGTAGTACACCTTCATTTTAAATTTGAAAATTGCCCATACTTAATTTGTCAACTAGAAACAATAATTTAAATTATATTATAATTAAAATAAGTGATTTCCGATTTAATTATCAATTACAGTTTAACATAGAATTGCTATACTGGAAGCTGCCTGCATGAAATATCCCAAATGAATGCAATTATAATGTTTACATTAGTGCATAGAAGAAATCAATTTGAAGGGAGTCCAATGCTGTCCACTGACTGGATCGAAGTGATATGTTTGTGAATAAATACTAGAAACTAGAAACAAATGCTGGTGTCCATAACATGCACTACACATCATATTACGATGCTTACGCAATGCGATTGGGTAAGGTGAGAAATGCTGTCTTATCAAAAATAGAAAAAAAATAAAAAAAAATTGGGCTTTTATTGAAGAGGAAAAAAATTTTCACAATTCTTCAGTGGTTTAAATTTTTTTTTTTTTTTTTTTTTTTTTTTTTTTAGATTTTTTTGAGACGGCGTCTCGCTCTGTCGCCCGAGCTGGAGTGCAGTGGCCGGATCTCAGCTCACCGCAAACTCCGCCTCCTGGGTTCACGCCATTCTCCTGCCTCAGCCTCCCGAGTAGCTGGGACTACAGGCGCCCGCCACCTCGGCCGGCTAGTTTTTTGTATTTTTTTTTAGTAGAGATGGGGTTTCACCGTGTTCACCAGGATGGTCTCGATCTCCTGACCTCGTGATCTGCCCATCTCGGCCTCTCAAAGTGCTGGGATTACAGGCTTGAGCCACCGCGCCTGGCCTTCAGTGTTTAAATTTAATTAAAATTAAATACAATTAAAATTGTAATTCCTCAGCTGCGGTAGTCTCATTCAAGTGCTCCATAGCCACATGTGTCTAGTGGCCACTTCATTGGACACCACAACTTGGACTGTAGGAGAATGAGAACCGATTGTTAGGGTGCCAGGCGTTTTGTTAGATAGTTGATCTCAAAGAAAGGATCTCAATTATTCTTCAGAACAGTCCTGTCTATTGTTACCCACATTGTACATGAAAAACCGAGACTCAGTGAGATTTAGTGACTTGTCCAAGGCCATACAGTTAATTAGTGAAGCAGCTGGAATGCAGCTGTTAGTCTGAACCCAAAGCCCATGCTGTGTGTGCTGTGATGGTGTGGGGCCCCTTGCTTTGGTGTAATCATATACATAACTGAACCAGAAAACAGGATGCTTTTCCCTTATCTCTCTCACGCCTGGATCCCTTTCGAAATTCACAAGTCTCTAGTTGTTTTAACAATCTTGTATGAGTGAAAGTTGGAACAATCAACAAATATATATTGTCTCCTATGGGTCAGGCACTAACTCTAGTGAATAAGAAACAAGAGCCTCTGCCTTCATGCAGTTCACAGTCTTAAGCAAAAGGAACAGAAAATGACAAAAAAGACTGTCAGTGAGATTACTTCTCTCAGAAGTAAACGTTGTGAGTTTGTGAGTTTGCTTACAGTGATGCTTTTTTTTTTTGAGGGGGGGATGGAGTCTCGCTCTGTCGCCCATGCTGGAGAGCAGGGGTGCGATCTTGGCTCACTGCAAACTCTGCCTCCCAGGTTCACGCCATTCTCCTGCCTCAGCCTCCCGAGTAGCTGGGACTACGGGCCCCGGCTACCATGCCCGGCTAATCTTCTGTATTTTTAGTAGAGATGGGGTTTCACCGTGTTAGCCAGGATGGTCTCGATCTCCTGACCTCGTGATCTGTCCGCCTTGGCCTCCCAAAGTGCTGGGATTACAAGTGTGAGACACCGCACCCAGCCGCAGTGATGCTCTTTTTTTTTTTTTGAGATGGAGTTTCACTCTTGTTGCCCAGGCTGGAGTGCAATGGCGCAATCTCGGCTCACTGCAACCTCTGCCTCCCAGGTTCAAGCAATTCTCCTGTCTCAGCCTCCCGAGTAGCTGGGATTACAGGCGTGCACCACCATGCCCAGCCAATTTTGTATTTTTAGTAGAGACGGGGTTTATCCATGTTGAGGCTGATCTCAAACTCCTGATCTCAGGTGATCCGCCCGCCTCGGTCTCCCAAAGTGTTGGGATTACAGGCGTGAGCCACCGCGCCCAGCCCACAGTAATGCTCTTTATGGTGACACTGCTTTTTGTGATCTTAGGATGGGATAAAATCATCTCAGCATGCAGTAAGTCTGCCAAGCGTGGTTGTGCAAATAGGTCCTTAGTAGGTGCTTTTGCTATTGAACATGAAGTTATCACCTCCAATTTTGGGTAATTATTTTCATTCCTGTCCATTTGTCCATTATTATCCTTGGGGGGCTAACATGTTCTAGTCTCTAAGGAGAAATGGGCAACAGGTCAAAGGGACAAATGATAAAACTAGAAGGGCAATGTCAGGCTGGGCACAGTGGCTCACCCAGCATTTTGGGAGACCGAGGAGGGCAGATCGCCTGAGGTCGGGAGTTCGAGACCAGCCTGGCCAACATGGTGAAACCCCGTCTCTACTCACAATAGAAAAATTAGCCAGGCATGGTGGTAAGTGCCTGTAATTCCAGCTACTTAGGAGGCTGAGGCAGGAGAATCACTTGAACCTGGGAGGCGGAGGTTGCAACTGCATTCCGGCCTGGGTGACAAGAGCGAAACTCTGTCTGAAAAAAAAAAAAAAAAAAAAAAAGAAGGGCAATGTCCTCCAAGATAAAGAACGTCAGATGGATTAGGAGACTTATTGTTTCATAATAAGGGAAACACATTCAGAGCACCCCATACTAAGGTACTGATGTGATCAGTAAAACTATGATCTGTAAAAGCAACGTTTCGGACCTATGGTTTCTTTTCAGGCTACTGCAAATGCTACACGAAGTTTCCTTTGGGTGGTGCAACCAGCTCTATAAAACTCTACCACCTGTGGTTTAGGATGCAGCTGAGGAGCACCAGGGCGGCTGGATCTTCCAGGGTAGAGATTTATGCATACGAAAGTGTTTGTTTGTTTGTTTGTTTCCCCTGAGTAAAGCCTCAGGGGAGATAACCCTTGCAGAATATTTCAGAGTTCAACCAGATCATCGAACAGATGGGGAAACCTAAAGTTCAGAGAGTTTAAGTGATTAATCTAAAGCCACACAGCATATTCATTCAGTGAGACTAGGACGTCTACATTTTCTTTCCAGCTAATGAGTTGTGGGTGAGGAGAGGAGATGGGAGGGAGAATCAGAAGAAGCTAGAAACTGTGTGGAAAGCTCAGTAAGGCTAGGGTTTAAAGTCTGCTCCTGTATTTTCCACTCTGATGTTAGGCAGGTTTCTTCATTCTGCTGAGCTTCAGAATCTCAGCTGTGAAATGGGGATGACATAAACTTCCTAAGGTTTTGGTAAAGACTTGATGAAGTGACGGGCTTATGTGCAAACACCTTGACCTCTTCAAGGTGAGAACTTTCCTTTACTCACTATCTGCAAAGTAGGACTTCCTTTTGTTGGGCTTCAAACCATCTATTTCAAACTTCGAGCTCTCCAGGCTCCAGTATTAAGTTTTCTGGATGGGTAGATCAAATTCTACTGCCCTCCATCTGCCAGCCCCAACCTCCCCAGTGATTCTTTGTGTACCAAGATGTCCCCAGTTCTCCCCAGCATCCTGTTTCTGTGATCATACCCTGTACCCATCTCTCCTTTGTCACCTCTCAGAATCTTGCCCATCCTAGCTGGAGCTCCACCTAACAATTAAAAGCCTTTACAAGTATTTGGAGAGTGTGACAGGCTTTAAAGTGCTTTCACAGACACTCTCCTCTTTGACCCTCACAACAGCTCTGTGGGGGAGTCAGGGCAGCTGTTATCATCCAAATTTTACCACTAAAGATGCTGAAGCCATAGGGGCTAAATGACTTGCCCAAGGCCACAAGCTGGAAAACCCCAGGCTTTGAGGTCAGAAAGTCCTATGTTCAAATCTCAGCTTTGCCACTTGCTAGCATTGCGGCCTCAGGTAAGTTTTAGAGCTTTCCTGAGCCTCAGTTCCTCCATCTATAAAATGGAGATATTTGTTGTGTATCTGCAAGGTTGCATATTCTGAATATGCAGTACTTTGTAGACAGCAAGTATTCAGCAAGCCAGACCAGAATCCAGTGCATCTTGCCATTTCTCTACACTATTCCTCAACACCACTCCAACTATTATATTAATAAGGAAGGGCTTCCATTTCTGAACTTAGGGAGCATTCATTGTCTTTATCAGGAGTCTTTGATTTCATGCCTCAGGAACTAACTCTGGCTGACAAACAGCAAATAGGATTTTGCCAAGATACTGTTAAGATCACAAAAGAGAAGAGCTGAAAAATCGCTTTTTGGGAAGGAACCATGGCAGCCCCAGGAATCCCAGCAGCTCCTTGGGGGCGGCCATTGGGTGACAGTGCCAACTGTCTTCCCTAACCTTGTCTGTCTCTTTCCACTCAAGATCCAAGTTTACAGAAGATCTGATTGAGCTAGCCTGGGCCAGGTGCCCACCATGTGGGCAGATGGGCGGGGGTGGTTGGCAGCCCACTGGAACGATATGGAATGGAGGAAAGGCAATTCTACAACGCAGAAATGCTCTCCAATAAATGGAGTTCATTACTTAGTGCTCATGTAACTCTGTGTGGCTGTTTGTATTTGCTTGTGCTTCTGTCTTATCATATCCTGGAAGGTCAGGGTGAGAGCAAGGGAAGGACACCTCTGTCTTATGCTTAGATTTAATATGGAAGCCCAGAGACAAACCCACTGTCTTGCCCATAATTGGTGCTCGATAAATATCAGATGATTTTATTACAGCCTTCAGTCTTTCCAGTACAAATTAAGTTACAGCTTTCCTGACTTATCCCAGCTTCTAAACCTCAGCACTCTTACCTACATGCAGCCACCAATAAAGCAATCAATCAACAATTCACCTAATTAGCTTGCTCATATGAACCAATAAGTTCCTCAGGCCTGGCTGTTTCCCATCACAACCACTGTGTGGGGTGCCAGGTGTCTTGTCAAAGGACTTGATTAATAAGTCGTTATAATTGAAGCTGAATACAATTAATTGCATAATTTTGAACTCTTCAGGTTTAATTCCATGAAAATTACATCACAGAATTGGGGCATGATAAAGTATTTCTAACCAAAGGAATAGAGAGAACTTGCATAACCACTGGTTCATATTTGTGACATGTTATGCACATGCCAGGCATGGACGCTTTCCATTGTTGTTAACAAAAACTCATGTAGCTCAAATACTTAAATGAATTCTCAAATATGTGGTTCACAATTGAAAAAAACCTGGACGTTATCCTAGTCGGTCCCAACATTTTGATAATGTTAATGATGTCCTTAAATCTGTCCTGGTTTTGTTTATTGTCTGTAAGCACAGATCACAGATCTGCTCCTATCTTGGGGTTTGTTTGGGTTGGTTTGATTTGGTCGTATTTTCTCTCTCTTTGCAGTTCCCTTACATTTGTTGTTTTAAATGGTTACTAACTTGCTGGAGGACAGGGTAGAAAATAGCTGATGAATAAAAATATTGCTGTCTGCCTTTGACAAAACTTTTACCCAATTGAGCCAGCAAGATTTTCATGAAGAAAATCTGAGAAATTAATTAATTAACTGTAACTGAATTTCACCTCTTTAACCTTAACTCATGAGCAAACCTGAGCTAAATAAACATCTGACCATTCAATCTCTTTCACTTAAGGTTAACTTGAGTTTATTATTCAGGCTACTGCCCTTGTGTATTAGGCAACGCATAAATTACGCATACTAATTACCCTGGATGGGGCACCACTTTAATGAATTCTTTTAATTAAACTGCAACACAGTGGTTTTGCACAGGATGGTCTATATTTCATCCTTAAACTATGTTAACCTTCATCTTTGTCTGGGCGGCTCACACGTCCAACTGGAGAAGGTCTGAGTTTAATTCATCTAAGTATATACATTCCACAACCCCCACTCCTTGACTATCATAGGAAAATTTGAAAGATGTTTCTCTTCTGCTTTGAGGTTAAGAAATTAGATGCCTCTGTGAAAAGTTATGATTCTGCTGGGGATACTGAGATGGAAAAGAAAAAGACAAAACAAAGAAAAACTGAAATGACAGAATCAACCAGCACAGCCCCGCAGTCTTTAATGTAGAAATAATAAAAGGAATTAACAATGTTCTTATTAATATGTAAACTAAGCAAAGAGCATCCTTCACTTTGCAATCTGTATGTTCTTGAGTTTACAGCAAATAATCCTTACCATGAGTCCAGTTTTCAAGGATACAATCAGTTCTCTATTATCTGGAACACTTAGTGGATACCGCAGTAGAGAAGATTGAAACCAGTGCATATATTAGCCATGAGTATACATCTTCTCTTGTCTTTTTACTAAGCTCCTGCTTCTACGTAGGAAAATTGACTACCTTGAGTTTTACCTCCCTGGTATCTGATTGGGGGTTGTGGGGAGAGGAAACAGTTGAGGTACTATCTAGATCCCAGGAACCTTCACTCCCTTGGGTAGTTCAGCTGGGAGAGCAGAGGCCCCAGTTCACGTCAATATGTTAATTGAGCACCTATTGTAGTTTTAGCCCTATGTCTGAGACAGAATATCATGATGATTGAGAATTGTTCTATTTGTGTTATTTTTTAAAGAAAAAGGAATACATTTGTGTATTTATATTTGTACTTACGTAGATGAATTCAGGAAGGTGCACAAAAAACTCTTGAGAGGGTTTGCTTCTGAGAAATATTGAATGTCTTTGTTGGGAGGGCAAAGCAACTTAAATTCTAATAATCATTTCGTCCTTATCCTCTTCCTCTTTTTTTTTTTTTTTTTATTTTTTTATACCACAATGAGCATGTAATCCAATATTGTTATTAAAACTTTGAAACAAATAAAAAAAATAACTAGGAGAGTTAAATAATTCAACTCAGGAGAGAAAAAAGCAACAATACAATGTTAATAATAATTAAATAGATAAGTGACTGTGAACAGTAAACACACAAAAAACTCATCTGCAAAAACATAGAAGGTGGGATTCTAATAGTGTCTGGTGGAGTCAGAGAAGACTCCTCAGAGGAGGTGACATGTAAATTGGGTTTTGAAGCATGAATGTGAGAGTTTTTCAGGTTAAGACTCAGCCATTGAGTAATGGAAAGAGGAAGATAGCATAAGATGATTCCAGTCACCTAAGATTGTTCTCTCTTAGAAATCCTGTTAGTAGATATGCTACTCTAGGGCTTTCCTGGTGACATGTAGAAATAGCATTTGAATGGTACAAAAAAGTTAGAAAGAATGAAGAAGAACTACTGTATCATAGTACAACAGGGTGACTATAGTCAATAATAATGTAACTTTACATTTTTAAATAACTTAAAGAGTGTAACTGGATTGTTTGCAACTCAGTGGATAAATGCTTGAGGGGATGGATACCCCATTCTCCATGATGTACTGATCTACTTATTTTACATTGCATGCCTGTATCAACACATCTCATGTACCCCATAAATAGATATACCTACTATGGACCCACAAATATCAAAAATAAAATAAATAAAACTAGCATTTGAATCATTCTGATTTCTGATAAGAAAGTGATTGGGAACGACACATTGAATATAATCTCAAAAATTTTGTTCACTCTGGAAAATAATTGGACATGCCTGAAATCCAAACTTCAGAGTTTTCCAAAAGTTCCCGAAAATTTTGCCAAGCCCTAACTTAACCTAAAATGTGTACAAAAGCAACCCTGGAGGTAGGATATAACTGATCTTCATTTTGCTGAGAAAGATAAAGAAGACACGGCGTTTTTAAAATCAGCAAAGCCTAGCTATTAAAACCTTTCATTACATTTGGAAATGGTATCCCTGCCTTCACCTCGTAGCCGCAATAGAGAAAGAATAGGGAAAGTAAAGACCATGGTGGTCTCAAATTCTGTATTTTGCCATTGATGGAGTTCTTTGGGGCACCAGATTTCCTTATGATGAGGCTATTAAGAATCCCCTGATATAAACTGGATGGTTCCAAGTCAGACAAAGGAACCCAGCCTCCCAAGCACAGAGCAACAAGTCCTAGAAAGAGGGAGTTGTTAGAACTTGGCTTGGCTCTCCCGGCCTCTTAGAGACCCCATGCGCATATGCAACAACCAGGGGAAGAGGCAAGGTGATTTATCTCATCTCTACCCTGATGCTGGTATGATCAATACCTTTCAGTTATTTACTGAGCCAGGGCTGTGTGCCAGATGCAGAAAATGCAAAGATGGATGTCGCATGGTTCCTGCTCTCCAATAGCTCACAGAGAAAAAAGAGTCTCAGACAATCCACTGAAATACAGAGGAATGAATGTATTTCTCTATTCAAAGCCAAACACAGAACTGGGAACCAGGACTCTTCCCCATGAAACTGGGAAGATTTCTCAGCCTGAAGACTCTTGAGTACAGTGCAAATATACCTTTAAAATGGAATCTATTCAAAGGCTTAACTGACGTTTTCATTATTTCAGACCAAGGAAGCAGAAGAAAGGCCAATATGCATAGGTAGAATATAATGTAAAGGCAGAGTTCTACAATGGATAGATGGCTAAACCCAAAGAAAAATGTTTCTCTCCCCTGACACTCAGAAAATTCAGGAAGCTCCACAGTTTGTTAAATAATCTATGACAAAAACTAGGTTCCAGAGTGAATTTTTTTATGATGACAACAGTGGCTCCTGAGACAGACAACTCAGGTCCCCTTTGAATGGGCTGTGTGACATTGGATAAGTCATGTAGCGTCTCTGATTCTCAGCTTCCTCATCTGTAAAACTTCAACAATAATAGGACCTACATCACAGGGTTGTTGATAGGGATTACATGAGATAGTGGATGTAAGGTGCTTAGCAAAGTGATAGGCCTCAAGTGAGTAATCAGTAAGTGTTAACTGTCATAATAGTATGAGTAAGGCAACTACATCCTAGAATGCTAAACAAGAGCATTTCTAAACATGAGAGTTTTATGGCCAAACCACCAGAAATGACTGCAGGAGTCTTCTCCATTTACATGGGCATGTGAAACTGCAAAAACTACACACACACACACACACACCACACACATACACACCACACACACACCACACACATACATATACACCACACACACCACACACACACACACACACACACACACACACACACACTCTCTTATTTCGGTTTAGAAACCAAATTACTATTACTGAGGACCTGTAATGAAAGCCCTGGGATGAATCCTTAAACAACCAAATGCTACTTTTCTTGACTTACTTAAAAGCAGAGAGTGTCAGTCCTTTCTGGCCCTTTCCTCAGAAATGACGTGTATTTCACACAGAAGGTGAGTGCATGCTTGTGTTCAGGTGTGCCCGTGAGTAGAGGGTATATCTCAAATAGCAAGAGCACCAGCACTGGAGAAAAAGGCCCAGGAAGGCCCTGTGGAGGCAGTCACCTGGGGCTGTCCACTCCCTTGGAGTGGCTCCAGCACTCAGCGCCAGTGCACTCTGCTTTGATCCTTTTGTGTTCCCAGGGCTTCCCAGGTGGCGTTTCTGCCCCAGGCTTTCTACACACAGAGTGTCTTCAGGCTGTCCTCTGCAGGAACATATGCTGTGACTTACCATCTGGCCTTTATGCAGCTCTCCAGTGGCCATGGTATGAAAACCTGCCTGTTTGGCAGCTACAAGTGCCCGCAGTCTCTTTGGTCTCTTTCTTGGTCTGAGTGTTTTTCAACATCAATGGATGTAATTAAGAAGAACTCAATCAAGCATATGGACATAGGAGTCCATTATGACCAGGAAGGGAGCTCTACCTTGGAAAAGGAACTGCTTGGGGCGGGCCCAGCCTTGGGCTCCAGGGCAAATGGAGTGCCTGTGGCAGTGGGCCTGGGATACTCATTTACAGCTAAACACAGTGGCCATTGCACAGGCTCAAGGCTCAGCTCTAGATGGAAGTTTGGAGCATTGTCACGCTCACTGACAGCCAGAGCCTGGCTGAGGGGAGCACAGGCAGCTTGCTGATGAGTGTTTGTGTGTGTGTGTGTGTGTCTTGGCTCTACGCAATGGGCAGAACACCAGAACTGCTCAAATCCAGGTGTCAGCATTATTTATGTTGTTGCTCTTTGAACAGAGAAAGAATTACCAGTTGCTGCATGGCAGTTATTTCCAGAAGGTATGGAGGGAGATGCCAAAATCCATCTCCAGAGAGTTGAAACTAAAAGATGAAATTTGAATGTATAAATCACTGAATATACATTCAATAGAATTCTAGGCAGCTAAAGAAAAGGCTGGGGAAATTCTAAAGAATTACATACTGATATGGAAAGAACCCTAAAATGGGTTAAATGAAATAAATAAATAAATAAATAAATAAATAAATAAATAAACCTCTTCTGCTGTTTGCATAATAAGAAGCTTGGGGGTGAGATGGTTATGTTTGTACTGGCTCAAATATGGATAAGAGTGTCTGGAAGGATATACGAATAGCTAATAACGGTGGTTATCTATGTTGGGAAGAGAGGAAGAACATGAGCAGATGGGGAATTGCATGGGAATTTGTACTGTATACTTTTATGTATAGTCATGCATCACTTAATGGCAAAGATACCTTCTGAGAAAGGTGTTGTAGGGTATTTGGCTGTGCAAACATCATAGAGTGAACGTACACAAACCTAGATGACATAGCCTACTACACACCTGGGCTATACAGTATAGCCTACTGCTCTTAGGCTACAAACCTCTATAGCGTGTTACCTCTATAACCGCTACTGGTCCATGGCCTCTTAGGAACTGGGCTGCACAACAGGAGGTACTTGGATAGGGCACTTATCATGAATGAAAGCTTGTAAGAGTGGAAGTTGTGGCCGGGCGCAGTGGCTCACGCCTATAATCCCAGCACTTTGGGAGGGCGAGGTGGGCAGACTATGAAGTCAAGAGATCAAGACCATCCTGGCCAACATGGTGAAACCTTGTCTCTACTAAAAATTCAAAAATTAGCTGGGCGTGGTGGCGTGTGCCTGTAGTCCTAGCTGACTGAGGCTGGAGAATCACTTGAACCTGGGAGATGGAGGTTGCAGTGAGCCGAGATCATGCCATTGCACTCCAGCCTGGCAACAGAGAGAGACTCTGTCTCAAGAGTGGAAGTTGTTCTGGGTGAGTCAATGAGTGAATAGTGGGTGAACGTGAAGGCCTAGGACATTACTGTACACTACTGTAGACTCTATAAACACTGTACACTTAGGCTACACTACATTTACTAAAGATATTTTTTCAATAATAAATTGATTTTAGCCTACTAAAGGTTTTTACTTTATAAGCTTTACCCCAACTACTCAGGAGGCTGAGGCAGAAGGATCACCTGAGTCCAAAGGAAGATCACTTGAATCCAGGAGTTCGAGTCCCACCTGCACAACATGGCAAGACCCATCTCTAAAAAACAAAACAAAACAAACCACTCAATTGTTTTAAACTTTCTGACTCTTTTGTAACAACATTTAGCTTAAAACACAAACACTTTGTATAGCTGTACAAAGTATTTTCTTTTTTTATATCCTTGTTCTATAAGCTTTTTTACTATGTTTAAAATTTCTTAATTTTACTTTGTAAACTTTTTTAGGAAAAACAAAGACACAAACATACACATTAGACCAGGCCTACACCAGTTCAGCATCATCAATATCACTGTCTTCCACCTCTACATCTTGTCACACTAGAAGGTCTTCGGGGACAATAACATACATGGAGATGTCCTCTCCTGTTATAACAATGCCTTCTTCTGGAACACATCCAAAAGGACCTGCCTGAGCTGTTTTACAGTTAAACTGTTTAATATATAAGTAGAAGGAGTGTATTCTAAAGTGACAATAGAAACTATAGTAAATATATAAATCAGTATCATAGTCATTTATTAGCACTATAAGGTACTATGTGTTGTACATAATTATGTGTGCTATATGTGTATTCAATTGGCAGTATAGTCAGTATGTTTACACAAGTGTTGCTACAAACACATGAGTAATGCATTGTGCTATAAGGTTATGATGGCTACAGCATCACTAGGCAAAGGGAATTTGTCAGCTCCATTACAATCTTATGGGACCACTGTCTTACAGATGATCCAACATTGACCAAAAGATGGTTATGCTGTGCATGACTATAATTTAACCTAATTTTAAAATGTATTGCCCCTTTTAAAATTAAATAAATTTTAATGTGTTTAAAAGTTTTCAAGGTGACATTGCAAAATATTGACAAGCCAGTGGAGATTGCATACTAGTAGATTTAGAAATACATTTTTATTAGTTTCTGCACACATCTCTCCACATGATTAAAGCCATTTGATTGCTAATAATATTCTCCATAACTTATTATCATATGATAGAGTAACTCACACATTGCATTTTCACATTGAGCATTTTTATATTAGGAAACTAAATATGAGTTGCATTAATTAACAAATTTCAGGTTTGAAAGTAGTTATGTGCTAATAACTAGAAGGCAGCAGTAAGCCTTTGTCGTTTTTTCTTCGAATCAACTAACATTTATTGAACAAGTGTCCTGTACTGTTGATAATTTGCTCTAGAATCCAGTTTTCACTGTGTGAAACTCTGTATATGTAGGATAATGCATGGTATATCCAGACAGCAATAGGTTTGGTTCAGAAACTTTTCTGACAGATTATTTACTTCTCTGGTTTGTCCAGAAAGAATATCATTTGGTGCCTGCATGTTAAACTGTTTTTGCTTTTCTAACAATACACAGGGGCATGAGGACAACGACCAAGATGCTGCTATTTACAAACTAGTAGAATCACAGATATTCATGTTCTCTCTCTTTCTGTCTCTCTCTCACGCACACACAAAATACACACATTTAACCATAGAGTTTCTTGTAATAAATCCATTTCCACTTCTCTAAGAAATATGAAAATCTTCACTGTAGTAGCATTGCACTGTGTAAATGTAACTAAACCAAAATTCATTTCCCCAGGATTCCTTTCCCTATAGGGCTCTAGGTTTGCATGAGCCACAAGAGAAACTTGCCTGAAATTTGGAAGGCAGCAGTGAGGCAGCATTAATTTTCAGTCTTTGAGGGTTGGTTTAGGGTGCCATGCACTGTAGTGACTTGCACAAGTTGTCACTGATCTGCTAGCTCACTTTGTGGGTGTGGATGTGGGTTGTAATTGGACTCACAGCTCCTCTGGCTCCCACCAGATTTCATCCCTCAATTTTTCCATGTCCTGGGCCAGGCATGTGTGTAACTCCATGGCAAGATATACTAGCTTTCCCTGCAAGTCACCCACATTATGGAGGATGGAGGTCCAGAGAGACAGATACAGGTTCTAATACATCTTCCTGGGTTCCAACTTGCCCTTTTCTCCTCTACTTCATACCAAGACTTCTTTCCCAATTGCCAACCTAGCTGAGTATGCCAGCTTCAGACCCAACATCATAGTGGTCACAATCTTGAATAGACTTCTGTACTTGCTCCTACAATTGCATGAGGTCTAATCCCCAAAATCAATGCTTTATTCTATAGGTCTCATAGTGTTTCCATTTCTCTAGTTTAATTCTGATTGATATACTTCCCCAAAATGTCCAGAGACATGTCTTAGTCTTATCATTGCTAAGAGCACAGAATACCTAGGCATCAGTATCTCCACTTTGTAAGTAAGAAAGTGGGTTCTATAAAGAAAGTAAGCATCAAGGCTGAGAATCTCTCTGTATTCGTCCATTCTCACACTGCTATAAAAAAATACTTAAGACTGGATAATTTATAAAGAAAAGAGGTTTAATTGGCTCATGGCTCTGCAGGCTAGCTCCTGCTCAGCTTCTGGGGAGGCCTCAGGAAACATACAGTCATGGCAGAAGGCAAAGGGGAAGCAGGCATATCTTGCATAGCCCGAGCAGAAGGAAGAGAGAGCAAGAGGGCAGGTGCCACACACTTTTAAACAACCAGATCTCCTGAGAACTCTATCATGAGAACAGCACCAAAGAGATGGTGCTAAACCATTCATGCAGGATCCACCCACATGATCCAATTACCTCCCACCAGGCCCCATCTCCAACATTGGGGATTCCAAATGAACATGAGATTTGGGTGGAGACACAGATCCAAACCATGTCACAATCTAACTTCAAAACCTGTACTCTTTGTGCCAATACAATATTGCGTTGGCTTCCAAAGTAAGAGGGGAGCTTAGAGCAAAAGAACATTGTCATAATATCTGAAAAATCAGCCATCAGAATAGATTAAAAAAAAATCCCCAGCTCCTAACTGAGAGCACTGGGGCTCAAGATGGCATTTTCATTGTGATAAAAGACAAACATTAAGAATAAAAATTCTTTGCACATTCTGGGGAGATGGGGGACATTAGCCTTACAACATTTTAGTGATTTTGAATGAATGCAAGGATGAGTATTAGCCATATGTTGTTCAATACCATGAACTAAAATTTGGATTAATTCTATGTAATGCCAAAAAGTCATCTTCTTCTTCTTTTTTATTTTTTATTTTTTTGAGATAGAGTCTCGCTCTGTCACCCAGGCTGGAGTGCAGTGGTACAATTTCGGCTCACTGCAACCTCTGCCTCCTGGATTCAAGCCATTCTCCTGCCTCAGCCTTCTGAGCATCTGGGATTATAGGTGCATACCACCATGCACAACTAATTTTTGTATTTTTTAGTATAGACAGAGTATTGCTGTGTGGGCCAGGTTGGTCTCGAACTCCTGACCTCAAGTGATCTGCCCCCTCGGCCTCCCAAAGTGCTGGGATTACAGGCGTGACCCACCAGGCCCGGCCAAAAAGTCTTCTATAACAGTATTCATAAATATCCCCAAAGACTGTTATAGAATGTGATGGTTAATTTAATAGTGTCGACTTGACTGTGCCGCAAGATGCTTAGATTCAACAGTATTTCTCAGTGTGTCTGTGAGGTTGTTTCCAAATACAATTAGCATTTGAATTGGTAGACTCAATAAAGTAGATAGCCCTCCCCAAAGTGGGCTGGCATCATCGAATCCATGGAGGGACCAAGTAGAACAAAAAAGCGGAGGAAGAAGGAATGTTACCCCCCACACCCTTTTTTTTTCTGTCTACCTGCATGAGCTGGGATGTCGGTCTTCTACCACCCTTGAACTGGGACTTACACTATGAGTTCCCCGGGTTCTTTGGCCTTCTTAATCTGACTGGAATTAGACCACCAGGCTTCCTGGGTCTCCAGTTTGCAGATAGCAGGTGGCACATCATGGAATTTCTCAGCCTCCATAATTGCGTGAACTAATTCCTCCTTGTAAATCTGTCTCTCTCTCTCTCTCTGTCTCTTTCTCTCTCTCTTGCCCCCCCCCCACACACAATTGGAGATTATATATATATGTGTATGTGTGTGTGTGTGTGTGTGTATGTGTATATCCTGTTGAATCTGTTTCTTTGGAGAACCCTAACTAATACAGAGAGTATTATGTGACGTCAGGAAATGAAGATTGTGGATAGCCTTTTGCTGGTTCCAGCTTTCCTTCCTGGGCATGCATACACAGAGGTAATGCCTACACTCTCCATTGGGTTACTCTAAAAATTCCCACTATCCAAAATTGCTAGAAAATGTTATTTTCAAATCTAAATGATGGCTATAGAAAATGAAAGTTGCTGACAACTGAAAGTATACAGCAGAAGGAGAAATTCTCAATATCATGTATTAGTTGAAAGGTAGCAGGGAAAGTACTAAGAGAGAGCGGGTCACTTTGGGAATGAGAAATTTCTGGAAAGCCCTAGGCTAATTCACATCTTGGGACAGAAGAGGCTGTAAATCAATATAGCAGAGAATTTTAGGTTGGACCTATTTGGGACAAAGTGTGCCATCGTTGTCTTAGTCTGCTCAGGCTGCTATAGCAAAATACCACAGGCAGGGTGGCTTGAACAACAGATACTTATTTTCTTACAGTTCTGGGTGGAAGCCTGTGATCAAGGTGATAGCCTATTCAGTTGTTAGAGAGGGCTCTCTTCCTGGCTTGTAGACAGCCACCCTTTCTCTGTGTGCTCACATAGCCTTTCCTCAATATGTGTGTCTGGAAAGTGAGAGAAAGAGCCAGCTCTCTGATGTCTCTTTTTATAAGGACACTAATCCTATCAGATCAGGGCCCCATCATTATGATCTCATTTCACCTTAATTACTTCCGCAGAGGGAGGATTCAACCTTGACTGTAGATCACCAGTAAACAAGAGTAAATGAAAAGACCTTCAGATTTCAGCTTTGTGCTTGAACTTCTTTTATTTTGTCTTTCACAGCAGCATCTCAAAATTTGCCAGCATGCTCAGGTTGTAATCCTTCTGATTAAGGAAATAAGTCCTACTTTACCTTAATAGGCAATTAGCTTTGACAATCAAGTAATTGTTCTTCCCGATGTGCACACTAATACAAGCAGAATGTTGAGAATTCTCAGGAACATTCATTCTTTGAGTTTGCCATGCTTTATCATTGTGGATCCAAAGCTGAGAGAGACACAAACTCAGCCCCGCAAGAGATCAGAATCTAGTACAAAAAAGAATGTGAACAGATATACCACAACAAGGTAGCGATCTTGTCAGTTTTCCTGATGTTTGGCACAGCATTGACATAATGTACACCTTGGCCAGTTAATTACCAATGACCCCAGCAGAATGGCAAGCAAGAAAACATGTGGGAAAGATTCAGAATGGGTAGCATGACAGTATTCAAGGATATTGTCAAAGCTGGGCAAAATGTTAACTATGCAAACCAAGTAGAAGCCAGAACTTTACTCTAAAAGAAACTAGAACAGTGTTCCCAATTGTTGAGTTAATTGTTTTTGTATAAAGAAATCCTACCTGTTCTTGAGGATCCAACTCCTCCATTAAGTATCTTCTGATTCTGGCAGCTGGAAGTGGTCATTTGCCCTTAGTATACTCCAGAACTCTGTTTCACTCACCTGTAGTTTGTTATTTGATGCCTTCTTACATACCTAAAAGCTATATGTCAGAACTGTAGGATGTCAGACTAGAAAGCTCTCAGAGAGATCCTGTGGTTTTGCTTCCTCCATTTACAAATGGGGAAACTGAGGCCCATTCAAGAAACATTCAATGAGAGATTAGGTCTTTCTGAAGTGGTGACAATTAACCACAGACTTAAAGGAGGTAGAGGGAGTTAGCGCAATGCTCAGAGAGGACTTGTACCTGCATAGTCTGAGAAGGCTTCATATCTAGGAGGCTCTGGTAGCTGCAGCAAAGTGTAAGGAGAGTGACCAGGGATAAGGTCAGAGAGAGGGTGGTGGCGGGTTCAGATCCTGAAGGGCCTGTTGGCTTACACAGAGTCATTCACGCTGAGGGAAATGCAAACCATTGCAAGGATTGTTTAAAAATCAGCTTTAGTAAGGTATAATTTACATAGAGTAAAATTCACCAGTTTAAAGTGAATAATTTGATAGATTTTAACGACTGCATTGAATTGAGTAACCATCACCACCACAATCAAGATATAGAATACCCACATCACCTTCAAAAGTTCCCAAGGGCCCCTTTGAGGTCATCCCTGTGTCCACTTCCAGCTCTTGGCAACTACTGATCTGATTTCTGTTCCTATATTTGCCTTTCACAAAATGTCATATAAATGAAATCACAGACATGTAACCTTTTGTAGCTGGTTTCTGTTACTTAGAAGCTTTTAAGACTCATCCAAGTGTTGCATATATCAGTAGTTCATTTTTTTGTTTTAGTTGCTGAGAAGTATTCTGTTTAAAAGATGTACCAATTTATTTACCCATTCACTAGTTGAAGAACATTTGGACTATTTCCAGTTTGGGACCATTATAAATAAAGCTGCTATAAACGCTTATGTATGGCATATTATACGGTTATTATTTTTCTTGGGTAAATTCCAAGGAGTGGAATTTTCGGTCATTTGGTAAGGGTATATTAAACTTCTTAAGAAACTACCCAATTATTTTACAAAATGGATGTCCATTTTTTTTTTTTTTTTGAGACAGAGTTTCGCTCTTGTTACCCAGGCTGGAGTGCAATGGCACGATCTCGGCTCACTGCAACCTCTGTCTCCTGGGTTCAAGTGATTCTCCTGCCTCAGCCTCTCAAGTAGCTGAGATTACAGGCATGCGCCACCGAGCCCAACTAACTTTGTATTTTTAGTAGAGACAGGGTTTCACCATGTTGGTCAGGCTGGTCTCGAACTCCTGACCTCAGGTGATCTGCCTGCCTTGGCCTCCCAAAGTGCTGGGGTTACAAGCCTGGGTCACCGTGCCCAGCCAGTGGATGTCCATTTCCTATTCCCATCAGCACTGTATGAGAGTTCCAGTAATCCTGTATCCTCATCAATACTTGGTATTGTTACGTTTTAACCATGTTAATTAATGTGGCTTAATGGTAAATCTTGAAATCAAGCAATTTCTAATTTGCATTTCCCTAATGGATAATTTTTTTTAGCACATGTCTTTTAAGTGCTTATTTGCCATTCACAATATTTTCCTTAATGAAGCGTCTGTTCAAATCTTCTGCTCATTTTTTTAGTCTCTTATTATTGAGTTGTAAAAGTTCTTTATATATGTTTTGGTATAAGTCCTTTATCAGATATACAGAGTGACAAGTCTTGTGGCTTGTCATTTTTCTTAATTCCAGCATATCCATTAATTTTTCTTTTTTTTTCTTAATGGCTCAAGCTTTTGTATCTTCTCTAAGAAATCTCTACCGAACCCAAGGACACAAATATTTTTTTTCCTGCTTTTTCTCCTGGACTTTTTAGAGTTTTAGGCTTTAGATTTAAGTCTGTGATCCAATTTGTTAGTCTTGTGAATGGTATAGGATAGCAGTTAAGAGTTTTGTCATACAAGTGTTCAGGTTTTCTAGCATTCTTTGCTGAACAGACTTCTTTTAGCCATTGAATTACCGAGGCATCTTTGTTGAAAGGCAAGTAACCATACATGTATGGGTCTATTTCTGATTTATGTCTATCTTTATGCCAACACCACATATCTTGGTTAATATGGCTTACTGGTAAGACTTGAAATCAGATAGTGTAAGTGCTCCAATTGGGTTCTTCTTTTCCAGAATTGTTTTGTGTATTTTAGGTCTTTTAGAGTTCCACAACAATTTTATAACCAGCTTGTCAATTAAAACAAACCCCTTTAGAGAGTTTTGAGTAAAAGAATAGCATGAACTGAGCTGGGCACGGTGGCTCAGGCCTGTAATCCCAGCATTTTGGGAGGCCAACGCGGGTGGATCGCGAGGTCAGGAGATCGAGATCATCCTGGCTAACACGGTGAAACCCCGTCTCTACTAAAAGTACAAAAAAATTAGCTGAGCGTGGTGGTGGGCGCCTGTAGTCCCAGGTACTTGGGAGGCTGAGGCAGGAGAATGGCGTGAACCCGGGAGGCAGAGCTTGCAGTGAGCTGAGATCGCGCCACTGCACTCCAGCCTGGGCGACAGAGCGAGACTCTGTCTCAAAAACAAACAAACAAAAAGAATAGCATGAACTGACTTACATTTTAAAAGAATCACTCTGGTGGCTGTGACTTGCTCAATATCAAAGCTACTGGATACACTAGACTTGACTATCCATTATATAAGGATATCTCAATCCAGTGGGTCAAATGAAAAGTAAACAAGCGTCTTCTTATTAGCAAGGGTTCTCAAATAAATTTCAACATACTGTGTCACCTAAAGATATTTCACAGAAAATTTAAGAATATTAGAATGTTAAATACATTTGGACTAGGTCCAGCATATGAAACTGACTTATGATTGCTTTTGACAAACTATTTAATGCTGAAGGGAGTATTACCAAACCCAGGAAGCACTTCCCCAAAATAAAAGATACTGAAGGCTGGGTGTAGTGGTGGACACCTATACTCCCAGCACTTTGAGAGAATGAGGCAGGAGGATCCCTTGAGCCCAGGAGTTTGAGGATAGCCTGGGCAACATAGCGAGATTCCGTCTTTGTTTACAAAACAACAACAACAAAACTCTGGAAGTCATGTAAATGTGTTGTACAGGGTTGCAAGAAGTTGTGGACATTATCATTTAGTTACTAACTAGGTTACTTTGGGCAAATACTTAAACCTGAGTTCCATATTTTCCAGCAAAACAGAGATATTGCCATTAACTACCCTATCTATCTTAAGACTTGTGAGAATCAAATGTGACAGTGTGTGTAATGACATTGTATGGACTCTGGAGCCCAGTGTGTAAACCTTGGTCATTAGAATTGCAAAAAATAGATAGGGCTGACTTTGTGGATCTGTTTGTATGTTTTTATTTTTTATTATGTTTCCTGCTTACATATTTTTAAAAATGTATTTAACTAAGCCAGCATTTATCAGATAGCTACAACATGGTACATAGTATTATGGGGTAGAAAAAAACTATAGTTAGCCCAGGAGATTATAATTTTAGCAGGGAGACAAGTCTTGTACATGTAAAATAATGAGATACCAACAATAGTTCATATTTGGAAGCACTTTTCTACTTTGTTTGTTTTTGTTTTGTTTTGTTTGAGACACGGTCTTGCTGTGTCACCCAGGTTGGAATACACTGGCACAATCATGGCTCACGGCAGCCTTGACTTTCTGGGCTCACGCGATCCTCCCACCTCAGCCTCCAAGTAGCTGGGACTACAAGTGCATGCCACCACACCCGGCTAATTTTTAAAATTTTTTTTGTGGAAATCACAGTGTTGCCCAGGCTGATCTCAAACTCCTGGGCTCAAGTGATCTTTCCACACTGGCCTCCCAAAGTGCTGGGATTACAAGTGTGAGTCACTGCACCCAGCCTTGAAAGCACTTTTCTTTTCTTTTCTTTTTTTTTTTTTTGAGACGGAGTCTCACTCTGTGGCCTGGGCTGGAGTGCAGTGGCTGGATCTCAGCTCACTGCAAGCTCCACCTCCCGGGTTCACGCCATTCTCCTGCCTCAGCCTCCCGAGTAGCTGGGACTACAGGCGCCCGCCACCATGCCTGGCTAGTTTTTTGTATTTTTAGTAGAGATGGGGTTTCACTGTTCACATTGGTTAGCCAGGGAGGCTCGATCTCTGACCCTTCCGTGATCCGCCCGCCTCGGCTCTGCCAAAGTGCTGGGATTACAGCTTTGAGCCACCGCGCGCCGCCGAAAGCACTTTTCAATTTGCTGATTTCTCTTACACTATCTCATTTCATTCTTACAACAACTCTATGTAGTATGTATAGCATGGATATTTTTTGTTCTCATTTTACAAATGAGAACCTCTAGGCCCAGGAAGCTCAGAGATTTCTTCAAAATTATAAAGCTCATAAACAGCGGAGCTGGCATCTAAAACAGATTAATTTCTGATTCCTAGCCCAGAAAATCTATTTTGATGGTTCTCAAACTTTGATGTGATTAAAAATCATTTAGGGAACTTATTGAAAATGCAGGTTCCTGAATCTCACCGGGAGTTTCTAAATCAGTTGATCTGTGTCTAAGAATCTGATCTCTAACAAGTATTTCATATAATTCTCTTTCAGATGGCCTGCAATTTGTTCCCCACCAATTTATTTTTCTGGTGCAGAATATAAAAAGCAGAAGCAGAGAGCTACTACACTTCTGTATAACTGGCATGCAGAGTAGAGTGGTTATGAACACAAATTCTGGAGCCAGCTTACCTGCTTTTAAATTCTGCTTTCATTACTTGCTAATTGAGCAAATTATGTAACCACCCTGTGCCTCAGTTTCCCTGTCTATACAACGGGGATAATACTAGTACCTACCATATAGGCCTATGATGAAGATGAAATAAGTAATTGTTTGTAAAGTAATTAGAGCAGAGCCTGGCACACAGCAAGCTTTGTGCTTGTGAGAAGGAATCCATAAAAATATGAAGGATGAGGAAGAACAGCCCTTCTGAGATGCAGAGGCCCCATTCGTCCCCCTAAACAATCCCCTTTCCCTCCCCTCATACTCACCCTTCTGATATTGCAGGTATCCATTGGCATCAGGTCCCGGGGAGGCTGACTGTAGCCAATTATCTCTGCTTGCAAACGAAGTGGAAGGTTCCGAGGGGCTCTCCGGGCCTAAGTCGACTTTGTTGCTTTGTCGCATTTAAATCCACATTCTCTGCTAAAGAAAATAAACCAACACAGTAAAGCTTGCTGATAGCCACTCCATCTGTATTATGGCACACAATGATGGCTGGAAGTTAAAGGTTTGATATATAGGTCTATTTTTTTATTGCCAGTCCCTGCCCCTGAAGAAAGTATTAAAATTTCCAGATGAGTAACCAAACAATAAATAGATGAGACAGTTGCCGTGAATATCTGATTTTTTGCATAATAATGAGATATTGCTGGATAATGCACTCTGCCATCCCCAGTTTGTCTAAATTATCATTTTGATTGGTCAAATGCATAAGAAAGATATACCAATAAAGTCATGTCAAGTGCTCTGTTGTAAATTGATGCCGGATGGAGGTTCTTTAGGGTTGAGGTGAGGTGGGGGCAGGGAGAACTGATTCTTCAGTAAGTAACTTTAGGTAGATGTTTTCTTCAGCCGATTCATAATCAAAGGCATCTGAAACTCTTGCTTCTCCAGGGCCGCATGCATAAACATGAAGTAGTTTGTGCCTTCTAAGGCCTTGTGTGTTGTTTTTGGAATTGAAAATAAGAACCAGATTTGGAACAGAAGGGTTGTTCTAGGACATCTGAGGTTTGTTTTGTGTGGAGAATTTTCCCCTTGATTTTGCATCCGAGACATAACATCAGAGTGTTGATAGAACTTCTGAATCAGAAAGACCATTCATTAGGAAACAGGATGTCAGTAAATCCAAATAGCTCTTTTTCCACCTTAAAAAAAAAAATTGGAAGAATTCTACAAGTTCCAAAGTGGGGTGAAAACTAAAATTGCCTGAAGCAGTTTGACTTGCAACTCCTCTTTCTTCTTAGTTATATAACACTTGGTTTAATGTGTTTGGTAATTCATCCTGGATTCTATTTTTCAAATTTTCCTACTGCTGTGTTGAATGATCATATTTATCCTTTGCTGTTATTTACGTGTTCCATGGCCCTGCCTTGAGGTCAGGAGCTACATCTTGGCATGATTTGTGTGCCCTGCAGGACTTGCATATAGTAGGTGCTTGAACAGAGCAAAGGCCGAGCACTCAGCAGTCTAGGATGCTAAATAAGCTATCACTTTTTGAAACGTTTCGAAGCAATAACCAAGTATAGAATTGTGTGGCATTTATTATAAATAGATATGGCAGTCATTTATCAAGCACCAATCAGGGGCCAAACACCATGCAGACATTAGCTCCTTTACTACATACATCTCAGCAAAGAGAAAAGTCTTACCCCTATTTTGCAGGGGGAGAAACTAAGACTCCAAAATGCTCAGTAATTGGGCCAGGGTGACACACCCAGTAAGTGAACTTGCACCTGTTTGGCTCTAAGACTCGGCTCCTTTCACTAAGCCACACATCCTTTGCCACCACCATTGTTAAACTTCTATCACTCCATCCTTTATTTGTCTCATGGATATCCCAGTCAATACTGAGCTGACACCACCCCACCCCAAGCATTTGAGTCTTTTGCAGTTTGGCATCTAAGCTGGCCCAGCCATGACAGCCGGCAACTGGCATCCCCTAAAATCTCATACATCCAAGGGGTTATTGGCAAAGTGGAACTAATAAAACCTCTTTCAAGTGACAAAGCTGAGGATTTCCTGGAAGTCAGCTTTCTGATGCAGAAGGCTGCATACTCTAGTAAATGGATACTCTAGTAAAAGTTTAAAAAGTAATAAAACTAGGAAAATTTCCCTCTGCCGCCAAGGCTGGAGTGCAGTGGTGCGATCTTGGCTCACTGCAACCACCACCTCCCGAGTTCAAGTGATTTTCCTGCCTCAGCCTCCTGAGTAGCTGGGACTACAGGCATGTGCCACTACAGCCAGCTAATTTTTTTGTATTTTTAGTAGAGATGGGGTTTCACTGTGTTGGTAAGGCTGATCTCGAACTCCTGACCTCAAATGATCTGCCTGCCTTGGCCTCCCAAAGCGCTGGGAATACAGGCATGAGCAACTGCACCCTGCAAAACTGAGAAATTTTTTGCTTAAGAAAAAAAATACCTGTAAAGAGATCCCTAGATGCACTGGAGAAATAGAATTTGAACTTATCTCAAAATCTGTAAAATATACAGTGTGGTGAATTGAGTATTGAAGGGAGACACTACAACCTCAAGAGAAGAATCTTGTTGGACAGTGTGGTGAATTGAGTATTGAAGGGAGACACTACAACCTCAAGAGAAGAATCTTGTTGGACAGATTTGTTGTTATTAATTTATCATTAATTAATGACATCTGAGGATTATGTGAGGAAAGGGATACAAAGTGCAAACTAAAGTCTTTCCCGTATTTGTGAAGTCACTACTGGAAATGACTAAAAGTGTCTAGGACACTAGTTATTCTGACAGATACAATTTACAGCTCATTGCTTTGAACTCCATGTGTCTGTGCACTGCTCTCCCTCCTCAACCCTGTTCCCTCTCCCCATCCAGTGACTGGTTTTCTTTCTGGTTTTTTTTTTTTTTTTTTTTTTTTTTTTTTTTTTTTTTGGAGGAGTCTCACTCTGTCACCAAGGCAGGAGGGCAGTGGTACAATCTCGGCTCACTACAACCTCTGCCTCCCGGGCTCAAGCGATTCTCCTGCCTCAGCCTCCCGAGTAACTGGGATTATAGGCGCCCACTACCATGCCCGGCTAATTTTTGGTATTTTTAGTAATGACGGGGTTTCACCATGTTGGCCTGGCTGGTTTTGAACTCCTGACCTCAGTGATTCGCCTGTGTCGGCCTCCCAAAGTGCTAGGATTACAGGTGTGAGCCACCATGCCCAGCCCCAGTGAGTTATTTGAAGGCACAGATTGAGTAGTTTCCAGAGCCGAGCATAACATATGAGCAGGCTAAGTGTAGGTAATTTTGGTATAATAAAAAAATAGAAAATGGTGCTACCAGTGTGGGTCTCTCTGCCTCCCTGAGTTTGGCTGTTCTTTCAAAAATACCCTGTTCCTCAGCATGGCCTATGGAGCCACAGGCTACTGTTACCTAAAAGAGGAGAAAAGCCGAAGAGGAGAGGAGGACAGAGGTGGAAGAGAAAAAGAAGCTGGACGAACTGAAATGGATTTTGAGAATTGGCAGAAGCCCAAGATTGCAGCAGATTAAAGAAAACGATCTCTTTGAGCCTGCTTTTCTCCGGAGCAGTAGTGGATGAATAAAGCTTCCTGTGTTGTGTGAAAATAACAATAATAATAATAATAATAATAATAATAATAATAATAATATTCGGGTTTTGTCCCTGGTTCCTGACACAGAGTTCCTAAAACACTTGGAATTTACTGTCTTTTGTATGCTAACGAAGTGACTCAGGGGACAGTGGGCAGGCTATACAGCTTCTGGAAGGGAGCTGATCACCAGAAAACGAAGTGATTACAAGGTTAGAACTTTCAGCCTCACCTCCTGACCTCTAGGGAAGGAAGAGGGGCTGGAGATCACATTCAGTCACCCATGATCAATGATTTACTCAATTTGCCTACTGCCTCCATTAAAACCCCTAAATAACATTGTTGGGTGGCTTTCAGTTTGTTGAACTCGTGGATGCACTGTGAAGGTGGCGTGTCCAAAGAAGGCATGGAAACCCTGCACCCCCACCCCCCACCTCCAAATATGTTGCCCTGTGCATCCTTTCTATTTGACTGTCCTGAGCTGTGTCCTTTATAATAAATTGGGCAGTTCTAGTGAATTACAGAATGGGGGCAAGGAGACTCTGAATTTGCAGTCAGCCAGTAACAAGTGCAGGTAACCTGAGGACCTCATTTGTGGTTGGTGTCTGAAGTGGGGCAGTCTTGTGGGACTGATCCCTTGACATGTGGGTTCTACACTACCTCTGGGTAATGTTAGAGTTGGTGTAGGAAAATGTAAGAATTGGTTGTGTCAGAGGCATTTGAACTGGAGCGACACCATCTTGAGTAGGGGCTGGGTAAAATAAGGCTGAGACCTACTGGAGCTGCATTCCCAGTAGGTTAGGCATTCTTAGTCACACTGGCAGGACTGGTATCACAAGATACAGGTTCTAAAGACCCTGCTGATAAAACAGGATGTGGTGAAGAAGCTGGCCCAGACCCACCAAAGCCAAGATGACAATGAAAGTGACCTCTGGTGGTCCTCACTGCTCATTACATGCTAGTTATAATGCATTAGCATGCTAAAGACACTCCCACCAGTGCCATGACATTTGCAACTGTCATGGCAGCTTTGGGAAGTTACCCTATATGGTCTAAAAAGAGGAGGAGCCCTTATTTCTGGGAAATCCCTGCCCCTTTTCTTGAAAACTCGTGAATAATCCACCCCTTGTTGAGCATATAATCAAGAAATAAGCATAAAAATAACCAACCAGCCGGGCGCGGTGGCTCAAGCCTGTAATCCCAGCACTTTGGGAGGCCGAGATGGGCGGATCACGAGGTCAGGAGATCGAGACCATCCTGGCTAACACAGTGAAACCCCGTCTCTACTAAAATACAAACAACTAGCCGGGCGAGGTGGCAGGCACCTGTAGTCCCAGCTACTCGGGAGGCTGAGGCAGGAGAATGGCGTAAACTCGGGAGGCGGAGCTTGCAGTGAGCTGAGATCCGGCCACTGCACTCCAGCCTGGGCAACAGAGCGAGACTGAGACTCCGTCTCAAAAAAACAAAACAAAACAAAACAAAACAAAAAAAAACCAACTAGTCCTCAGTGCTGCTCTGCCTAGGGACTAGCCATTCTTTCATTTCTTTACTTTCTTAATAAACTTGCTTTCGCTTTACTCTATGGAGTCATCCCAAATTCTTTCTTGTGAGGGATCCAAGAACCCTCTCTTGGGGTCTGGATCAGGACTCATTTCCGGTAACAGTTGTGGTTGTTGTTTGGAAAAGACTAACATTTGGGGTCAGAAACACACACACACACACACACACACACACACACACACACACACACACATAACATTTTATGAATGAATGAATAAATCAAAGAGTCTTTGTTACCTGATGTGTTTTAGCCACATGTAAATGAAAATCCAATTCCAACTAGGAGAGTAAAGGGCACTTATTGGTTCATGACACTTCAAATGTTCAAGGCAGAACTTGATAAGTAGCACCCTAGAGAGTGACTCAATAATGTCCCAAGCATTTGTTTGTTTTTTCTCCATTTGTTTCTTTTTCTCTCCACTGTTGCTTCTGCAATGCCAGCTTCATCTTAACAGTTTATCTGGGGTTCCTACCAGGGCAGCCAGCCACTCCTGTCCACTTCTCACTCAGTTCTGTCAGGAATGAACGACTGACTTTGAAGCATTCCTGGCACATTTTTTTGCGGGGGGGGAAGGGGGGAACGGAGTCTCGCTCTGTCGCCCAGGCTTCAGTGCTCACTGCAAGCTCTGCCTCCTGGGTTCACACCATTCTCCTGCCTCAGCCTCCCAAGTAACTGGGACGACAGGCTCCCGCCAGCACGCCCGGCTAACTTTTTGTATTTTTAGTAGAGACGGGGTTTCACCATGTTAACCAGGGTGGTCTCCATCTCCTGACCTTGTGATCCGCCCGCCTCGGCCTCCCAAAGTGCTGGGATTACAGGCGTAAGCCACTGCACCGGGCCCTGGCACATTTCTTATAATCACTCGATAGGATCTACTAAGGATCACATACCTGTCTGACCAGTCATGGTGCCTGAGAATGGACTGCTTGTCTTAGTATAGGTTTCTTGGTAGAAGCAGCTTTCTTGTTACTTCATGCACTCCCAAACTGAAACTGCAGGTTTTGGAAAGGTGAGAATGATGCTGGGAAGGCATCCAGCTAATCTTCATTCTACTTGGGATGTGCTTATTTGATCTAACAAGTAATGTGTTTCCTAAATTGATCCATTTGTTTGTATGCTAGCATATTATGACATATTTTAACCAAAAAATCCCTAGCAAATGTTATATTCAGGAGAAGTCAGGTCTTACCATAAGATAACTATGAACTGTTTCACATATTGGCTCAAACCAATGGCATGTTTGATAGTACTTTGTAAACTACACAGTCTGTAAAAATATGAGATGGTCCCATGAACAACTAGAGAAATATAAGGATATACTGAGAGTTGTAACTAGCTTTTGCTTTCTGATCCAACTTCTGTAACAGGCTATAAATAAATTTATTAACAGCTCCCACATTTACAATCAAATGGATTACTTGATAAAAATCTAGACTTCATCTTGGCTTTTTACCAGATTGTAGCTCAGTAACCATCTAATAAATATAGGTTGGCCTGTCACAGACCAATTCATACTCCACAATTTTAGCTCAGATGTTGGCAAGCTTTTTCGCTAAAGAGTCAGATAATAAATATTTTAGGCTTTGCAAGTCATGTGGTCTCTGGCACAACTTAACTCTGCTTTAGTAGCCCAAAACAGCCACAGAAACTATGTAAATTAATGAATATGCCTATATTCTAATAAAACTTTATTTATTGTCACTGAAGTTTGAATATCATATAATTTTCATGTGTCACAAACTATTATGCCTTTGACTTTTTCAAGCATTTAGAAATGTAAAAACTAGGCCTGGCACAGTGGCTTATGCCTGTAATCCCAGTATTTTGGGAGGCCGAGGCAGGCAGATCACGAGGTCAGAAGACCGAGACCAGCCTGGCCAACGTGGTGAAACTCTGTCTCTACTAAAGATACAAAAAATTAGCTGGGTGCAGTGGCACGTGCCTGTAATCTCAGCTACTCAGGAGGCTAGGGCAGGAGAATCACTTGAACCTAGGAGGCAGAGGTTGCAGTGAGCCGAGGTAGCATCATTGCACTCCAGCCTGGGCGACAGGGCGAGACTTCATCTCAAAATAAAATAAAATAAAAACCATTCTTAGTACATAGACTGTACAGCAAGCTGAATTTGGCTCATGGGCTGAAATTTGTCAACTCCTGTTTTAGCTCAATGCCACAAACCCATAAAGTTTATGGAGAGGGGATGAAAATAGTATTACCTGAACCAATAATTTGTGCATTCACAAAGAAAAAATCTCACTCTACTTTGCATGTAGGTCCTATAAGTTCATTCATTATTTTTTGTGCCTTTCACTCTACTTTTGAAATCAATGGATGGTCCAAAATTTCTAGAATTCACACTTTTACCTTAAAAGTTAAAAAGATTTAAAGTGTTTGAGAAAACATGAGAGTGATTTCAGGTTACAGCTAGACACCTACAAGATTGGGCTACATCTTTGTTGGAGCTGGTGCAAGCTCAGCAGGTCCTCACTGAAACTCAACATTTTCTCCCAAAGCCACTTGCTCCCCACCATTGCTATTTTCCATCCACGGTACATCATTTCTAGTTAACCAGGCTTGAAAATTAGTGTTACTGTATAGTGAGCATTCCAAAGGAATCCTGCCCAGCCTCAGGACTTCTGTGTAGTGGACCTACCTCCCTAGGTCCCAGGGATGGAACTTGACCCATATTTGGCCAATCAGAGAACTATATCTCTTTAGCTACAGGATGATCCAAAGAGAAAGAATCAGACTCCTCCATGGGACTTTTGCTAGAATGATCAGGTTGAGTTTCTGTTACTTGCAACCCAAGTAGTGCTGACTAAATGAATTACCATTCAGTTATTTTAATCCTTACCTCTTCTGCCCAGTACCTTTTCCCCCACTATCTAGTCAGTTACCATGTCCTCTGATTTGTGGGATATGTCTTCCAAATTCATCCGTTTCCTTCAGTTCTTAATTACTTCACCATTACCTCCTTCTATTTGTCACATTAGTCTCAATGGTATCCTATTCAATGGATACTTTTTGAAGGACATGCTGCTATATGTTACAATGGCAGTGGACTAAACTGGCAAGAGCACTGGATTTAGAGTCAGGTAGAGTCTGGGTTTGAATCTCAGTCAGCTCCTCATCAGGAAATGTATTGGCTCTTTTAGGTGTTAGTTTTCCTGTGTGTGTCATAGGGGTAGCTTTTAGGGTTGATATGAGGATTAAAAAAGAATGACATATGAATCAGACCATATACATACACAGTGGATATCTAAGAAATTAGAGTTCTTAGTATTGGATGAAAGGAACTGTGAAAGCCCCAACTCTCATCCTTGAAGAACATTCAGGTGTCCTTCTCATGGGGCTTGCACCTCTCCATCCATCTTCTCATTTCTTCTTATCTTCCTGCTATGTGAGGCCATTTCTGTATGCAGCCTCATTGCTCATAAATCTCCTAAGGCCTACACTGGCTCCACAGACTCTTCACTCTGGCCTCCAGAATGTCCATCTGCTCTCTTCACCTGAAATTATCCCAATAAACATTATAAAAATTAATCAGGGAAGAAGGGGGGAGAAATGAAAATACACCATGCTTGTAGCACATTCAACATTAATCATTAGGTCAGCTTGCACTCTGACTTGCTTCCTTATAATTCTTTGCCTGCTGCCCTAGAATCACATAGACCCTAGATTATAGTTCCCCTTAACTGCTCTACAGATGACAACTTGAGCATTGTGAAATGTTAAGTTTTCCATTTGAGATATTTTTTCAGATCCTGCATGCCAATGAAACTACTGATGTCAGCTGGTCTGAAGCACCCCAAGAGAAGATGACTCACCAAAGAATGTGGTTTCTACATCCTGACAATTTTATCACTTACCCTGTCCAATCAACAGCCCAATTTTCCAGCCCCTTGTACTCCATGAGCCCCTTAAAAACTCAGCCCAGAGCTCCTTGGGGAGATGGATTTGAGTGTGTCCTCTTACCCCTCTTATCTCCTTGCTTGGCCACCCTGAAATTACTAAATTCCTTCTTTGCTACAACCCTTGCTGTCTCTGCATATTAGCCTGTTACTACACAGCAGGCATATGAATCTGTTGGTACTGTAACACACTCAATCTGATCTCCCTCTATCTCAACCATCAAGTCTCTTTCCACCAAGTGGGAAAAGTCACTATCTGCCAGATATGCCACCCAAAGTCCTTATGCTAGTAAACTTGAATTTGAAATATTAGTCTTCACTCAGTCCTAAACCCCAAATCCTCTCAAGGCCTTCTGTTCCTCCTCTTTCTCTTCTTCCTTCTCAGAATTTTCAAAGAACCGATTCTTTTATTGAGGCATGCTCTCCATGTGTGTCTTCTTTACTAGATGGTAAGTTCCTGGAAATCAGGATTTGTTGGGTATGGATTCGTAACCATATCCCTGTTGCCAATTCCTAGCACAGTAGAGCACCCGTGTCCATTGTTCAGTATGCATCAGTTGAGTAGACTTTTATGGTGCTGAAGGATTAAGTGATCCAGGCTCATAAACACTCTATTAGTCAGGATTCAGTTGGGAAAACAGAACTAACACTAGATATTTTATTTTTAAATTTATTTACTTATATTTTTAAGAGGCAGGGTCTCTTTGTTGCCCAAGCTAGAGTGCAGCGGAATGATCATAGCTCACTGCAGTCTCAAAGTCCTGGACTTCAAGTGATTCTCCCACCTCAGCCTCCCTAGTAGCTGGGACTACTGGCATGCACTGCTGTGACCAGCTATTTTTATATTTGTAGGCCGGGCACGGTGGCTCATGCCTATAATCCCAGCACTTTGAGAGGCCAAGGCAGACGGAACACCTGAGGTCAGGAGTTCAAGACCAGCCTGGCCAACATGGTGAAACCTTGTTTCTACTAAAAATACAAAAATTAGTTGGGCCTCATGGCGGGTGCCTGTAATCCCAGCAACTTGGGAGGCTGAGGCAGGAGAATTGCTTGAGCCTGGGAGGCAGAGGTTGCAATGAGCTGAGATTGCACCACTGCACTCCAGCCTGGGTGACAACAGGAAAACGCTTTCTAAAAAAATTAAAAAAAAAAAAATTCAGAACAGAATAGGGAGAGAGGGACAACAAGGACCCTAGTCTTTGCAAGTGTATACATCTTTAAAAATGGCGTGGGGGCTGTAATGACTCCAATGGCTAAGCTTGGCCACTGGAGTAATAGCTCCAGGACTTCCTGTAGTGAGCGATCATGTGCAGTAACAGGTATAAACCCTTATTTGGCAAGTTAAACACCAAACCAGCATGAGACAAACAAGAAGCCTGGGTGAACCTCGCTAGCCTTATCCAGCCGAAACACATTTACCAAAGCACAGCTCTATTAGGGAAAGGTTGACAAACTTTCCAGACACACAGCAAACTGGCAGCCCATAACTCAAGTTGGGAGCATAAACTGTTTCTCAGGAGTCACTCAGAACTGAGACCAATGGTCAAAATGGAGGCTAGAGTTGGGACAGTCAACACAAAGACATACAACCTTCTTAAAATGCACGCTTACAAAAATAAATGCCAGCCTTTTGAGAGTTGCATTGAAAAAGCTATGGGAGTGCCCAAGCATACTTTAGAAAGCATACTTTAGAAAGCTGAGCATTAAGAGAAAACACCAAATGCTGATTTCCTCAATATTTGGTTGCATCGACAACAGATGAATTATATTTACTGAGTTAGAAAGTTACATCATTTCTTCCTTCTTTCCATTTTTCTTCTTTTTAAAATCACATCAAAAGTGCAAAAATGGGCTGGGCGTGGTGGCTCATGCCTGTAATCCCAGCGCTTTGAGAGGCCAAGACGGGTGGATCACGAGGTCCAGCGTTCGAGACCAGCCTGACCAACATGGTGAAACCCTGTCTCCACTAAAAATACAAAAATTAGCCAGGCGTGGTATTGCATGCCTGTAATCCCAGCTACTCAGGAGGCTGAGGCAGGAGAATCACTTGAACCCAGGAAGCGGAGGTTGCAGTGAGCCGAGATCACGCCACTGTACTCCAGCCTGGGTGACAGAGTAAGACCCCATTTAAAAAAAAAAAAAGTGCAAAATCATACTTTTCCTGCTTCTGATTTGTTTTATGATCTGATAGAGGCTGTCAGGGAAGAAAAAGGCACTCAGCTTGGTAATTTTCTTCTAACTATAAGAATGCATTCCTGCTTAGATTTCATGTAGCTGCCCTCAATTCTGGAAGATATAAGTTAATCATGATGTATGGATCCAGGTTGGTTGGCTATATGCTGAGGTCCATTTTCAAGGATGGGATGGAGATATTTCAGTGTGACTTTTTTGGTACATGATCTGACCGAGATCAAATATCAAAAATTGCTGTAAGCTAGAATATAGGACTATGTTTGGTTATATAGAAGGTTTTCTTTCCCCCAAATAAGTTAAATAGAAGACAGTTTAGGAAGAAAATGCAGTTTAGTGAAAGTGTCTTTATATTAAACCAACTTTTATTGAGTGTCTATAGGGTGTAGATAATACTTACTAGCTGGGTAACCTTGGGCAAGTTAGTTAAATGCTCTGTGCCTCAATATTCCCATCTGTACAATGGGCATAATAAAAACGTACCTATTTCGTAAAGCTGTTATTGGGATAAAATGAGTAAATTTTTTTTAAAGAACTTAGAACAGTGGAAATGATCAGCTCAGAAGATGGTGGCTTGTTGTTTGAAGACTATGGAAAAGTAGTTGTGAAAATATTACTTTGGTTTTATGATTTTTTCTCCCAACAAAAAACATTGATCCCAATTCAGGAGAATGATTTCAATCTCAGCGACTGGTTATAGCATGAGGTGTGGACCTCATGCTTATCCTTCTTTATTCTCTTCTATCTGTTCCAACTGACAAGCACTGATGGGTGCTAGTGTCATGCCTCATGCACTGTGTAGTCACCTTATCATTATTATTATTATGATTATTTTTCAAGATGAAGTCTTTCTCTGTCATCCAGGCTAAGTGCAGTGGCACGATCTCGGCTCACGGCAACCTCCACCTCCTGGGTTCAAGTGATTCTCCTGCTTCACCCTCCCCAGTAGCTGGGATTATAGGCACGCACCACCACACCCGGCTAATTTTTGTACTCTTAGTAGAGACAGGGTTTCATCATGTTGGCCAGGCTGGTCTCGAAGTCTTGACCACGTGATCTGCCACCTTGGCCTCCCAAAGTGCTGGGATTACAGGCGTGAGCCACCATGCCTGGCCAAAGTCACCTTATTAAAAACAAATAAGGTCTCAAGAACCTGGAGTGGGGAAGTCTGACACAAAAGTGTCAGATAAGAAAGGTCAAAACAAAATGCTACAACAAGGAGACAAAGTCTGAAGTTCAGATTCCTTGCCTGCTTTGCCATCCCCTTCCTCTCAATCTCCCTTCTTGGGAATTAGTCATTTCAAAGCAGTCAAAGAAACAAATTAGTCAATATCTGTTGTGGGCCTGAACTCTTTGGACTCAAGGCAGTCTGTCTGGAAGACTGTTTGTAATTTGGGGGAAGATATGAGAAACTTAAGAAATGATTCCAATTCAAGGTGGATCTCTTTCTCTTGAGATCTGGGGTTAAGCAATAACCATTCCCTCTAGTCACACAAACTGCCCAGTACACCCACTTCAAAAAGGTATGGCGTGCCATGCAGCATGAACTGCCTTAAAATCATGCGCACTCACATTATCAGATAAAGACTTCGTTTTGTCAATTTCAATACCTGCAAATTTTTTCTTCTTTTTGAGACGGAGTTTCGCTCTTTTTGCCCAGGCTGGAGTGCAATGGCGTGATCTTGGCTCACCGCAACCTCCACCTCCCAGGTTCAAGCGATTCTCCTGCCTCAGCCTCCCAAGTAGCTGGGATTACAGGCATGCGCCACCATGCCTGGCTAATTTTGTATTTTTAGTAGAGATAGGGTTTCTCCATGTTGGTCAGGCTGGTCTTGATCCACCCGCCTTAGTCTCCCAAAGTGCCTTGATTACAGGCGTGAGCCACCGTGTCCGGCCTCCTGCATAATTTTTTATTGTTAGTTGCATTTGTCTGGCATCTGTGGTAGGACTGAAGTTTTCTGCTTTATTTTTAGAATCTGATTCTGGTATTGTTAAGTCATTGGGCTGCAGACAAGACAATATATCAGAGGGATTCACAAGTAAGTAAAATAAAGAGATTGGTTTACTTGGAATCTCTCAGGACCTTTCTAACACTAACATTCAGTGCTTTCATGATTCTAAGTCAAGCCGATATTGCTCTGGGTTCCTGGGTGCAGGGTAAATAGCAATGGAAATATAAGAGCAAAAGCTGAAATCTTTAGTTAAATTACATTACTGAATTTGCAGGAAGCTGTTAAGGAATTCAGTATGCCAAAAGCTAATTTATTTTATGTAATTGGAACTAGCGTTTAGTTAGGTATAAAATATGTTCACTGCAACAGTCTTTGTATTAGCAAAAATAAACAAACAAAACCTAAAAGCATTCTAAATGCCCAAACAGAAAGAATTCACTCAGTGGCATACTATACAACCTTTAAAATCAATGGTTATTAAAAGTATATAGCTAGATGGGAAAATGTCTATGATATGCTGGAGAAAAGCAGGATATAAAAATGTCTTATACAGAAATAACTATGGAAAATATTGAAAGAAGAAATGAGTGATTTAAAATATGCATATGCAAAATATATAAAATATTCCTATAACAAAGTATTTTTACAGTACAAACTAAATTTATAAATGAAATAGAATAGAACCTATTACATATTTAGAAATCAATATAAACCTCTCTCTAAACTGCACCATTTCTCATTGCAGTGAAATTCCAAGTAATTATTTTACATGATTTATTCAGCACCTGTCATTTTAAGAATTGGATAATGTTTGGCTACACAGCAAAGAATAATTAGCACTATAATTAATCAAATTGCTGTTTATACTTCTATGTCAAAGTTAATCATTTTCATTTTCTTGTTTTATGTAAGGGGTTCTCTTTTACTGAAGCCAATAACATCCACAAGTAAACTTAAATGCATTTCACATGTTTTAGTTTTACAAACTTAATATCACAGCAGAAACGTAATCTCAGTCAACACTCTTAATTACTGACACCTGGAGCAAAAGCATAGCGTTCTTACCTAAGCTAAACCAATAGGACTATTTTCAGAATGCTCAATCATTCAGTCATCAATTGTTCTGTGTTAGGCACAGGAACCACTGTGTTAAACATAATCTGGACTAATCTGATAGAAGATATTATCCTTGCCTGTTCTCCCTTATTCTCCCCTGCCCTTCCCCTGTTTACCAACACACAACACAAGAATGGGAACCCAACTTTGCATCTTCTAGGCAGTCATAGAAATACTTGGTTCAGTCTGAAGAATCCTTTCAATGTGGAGGGTTTTTCTCCAATATGAAATCAAGCTAAGAATCTTCAGACAAACTATTATTTCAGCCTTTTTTTTTTTTTTTTTTTGGAGCTCACCTGGCACCCAGAGTGATGTGGAACTTGTCAATGATCACTTTATTGTTATACATAGACTTTCAGTCTATCAAACATATGTAAATAAATAAAATATGTGTTGATATTTCCAAGCAAGCCAGACCTTTGCAGCTCTGGTTTCACTGTAGCAGGTTTAGTGGGGAAGTTCAGATGCTCAGAGTTTTCCTGTTATGTGAAACCATTCTTGGCTGTAATGTCTCTCCAAGGAGCTGCTCTAATTAATGCAAAACGCTCTAGATATTACTTAATAAACACTAAGCTTCTTCTAAGTGGCACAGAATTAAAATCCTTTGCTGTCTCTATATGCTGTCATGTGCTGGAATTACCAATATGTTGTATTTCATGAAGAAGAGAGAAATCTGTAGCGAAAGCAGAGTTTGAAAACAATTGTTTCTGCTAACCAACAACTCTTGTGGTACTGTATACTTAGTAAACCCAGTTAACAGGGAACACTCATGGAGAGAAATTAACTGAGTAAATAAAAATATACAGGCTGCAAAGCATGAATTAGAATCACAATGTCTCCAAACAACAGATACTTAAAGAATGTGTTTTATCTCTGAGCTTAATCTGCTCTAATTTATGCTCCAAGAGTTTGTTCCTTCAAAAGACTGCAACTGATTTGACATCAGTTATTTGCAGACACAGGCAAAAGGAGGCTGCCCCCAAAGAACGCTTTGTCCAAATATTCTTGAAGATGTTCTAGAAGGACAATCTTCCAGGGAAGATTTTAGTTAGCCAACGACAATTTTTCATGGTTAATCTCTGATTAGTTTATCAGTTCCAGTGAGTTTGATAGCCTATGGCTATATGCAACCAACTATTTTTTCAACATCTTTTTTTTTTTTTCTTTTAAAATATAGCTGGAGGTCTGAGCCACTTCCCCTTCAAAGTCCTATTTCCAGCTCCAGGCACAATCCCAAGAATTAAATGAAGAATAGTGTTGAATATGACCTTATAATTCTTGAAGCTAACATGAAAAATGTTAAAGGTACCTGGAAATAATACCAGACAAAATTTTAAAACACAATAGAAAACCCTCCAAATATATTCTCCTTTAGATCAGATCTCATTTTGATTTCAAGTTTGAGAAAAATTGGTTTATTCCTCTGCAATCACATCTTGAAAGCTGATAAGTCTACTTCTTTAGTTTTTCTTACACTGTCTCTAGAAATACCTTTAATAGTCACTGTAACCTTTCTACAATGTTGGCCAATAACAGTCTACAAAGTTTACCAAAACAAAAACATCAAGCATCGAAGGCAAAAGATAAAAGTATCCCAAAATTGAGCAAGATTATCTCAATTACCCTGATACATGTGGCTTATTTTCCCCACTCCGGGCATGAAAAATGAAAATGTAAGAGAATTCTGACTTGGAAATTCTAACCAAAGAGTATCCTCTCTCTTGATTTTAACATAACCTGTTTAACTATCACAGTGCTCAGATAGGGTAGCTAGCAGAAAGTGGTGTGTGTGTGTGTGTGCGTGCGTGTGCAAGAGAGAGAAGAGAAGAGACTAAGAGAGACAGACAGGAGAGACAGAACAGGTGAGGTTGCAAGCTCAGCTATCTAGCCTGTTATGACACCAAAGACCAGATACATTAGTTGAAAGAAGAAAACTTGATGACCCGGATGTGATTCTGGTTTTTGAAAACAAGCGGTTTATGCGATCCAAGCCTAGCAAAGAGGTAGATTTGGAAATGTGTATGATATAATGATGTTTATATTGACATAGGTAAAGATTTGTCTACCTAGAACATAAAGTATATATAAAAAAAGATTTGTTTAAATTAAACTTGTTATCTCACACCTGACTGTTGATCACCAAGAGTTCCTTGAGAATCCCAAGTCCCACATTGTCTGCCCCCACTCACTTTCTTCCCCTCCCCCATTTTTTCAGAAGCCAGAGGATGCCTGCTGCATCTTGCACTGTAGTGCAAACAGATTCCCCCAAAGAGAGAGGAAGATAAAATGAATTTAAATTCCAAAGGGGTTCCAGTGCCGGTTTCCTAGTCCCCGAGTCAGCAATGTGTTTGTGAAAATTCAGCCTTTTTGTCTCCCAGTAAAAAGGAGCTAAATCTACATCGGTGGCCCAGTCTCGGATTGCTATTCTTTGCATTTTCTATTCGAGTGAATGAGAGTGAATGAAGTGGCCGGGACCCTTCATTTGATCTACTCAATTGCATAAAGTGACAGAATTCTAATATATTTGTTTAAAGCTCTTCAATGGGCTTTCACCTTTTTTTGCTTGCAAATGAAGCATCCATGGGCAAAGTTTCATCCCCCTTTAACACTGGGACATATTTCATAACTGAGGCCGTGGTTTGAAGTAATCTTGAGAGGAGTTTTAGACTCAAAAAGTGGAAAATAAAGAAACAGATGTGAAGTTATTGTAAATTCCTAGAGTGGGCTCTGGGGCTATTGTGCCTCCACGGCGGGCGGTCCAGGGGCTGTGCCTTTCATGCTGTAATTGAAACATATTAATTAGATAATTTGTTGTTAGTTTAAACGAAACAAATGCATCCCCTTTGAGGCTTCACAGCCGGTGGGTTGGGTGGTTTTTGTTTTGTTTTTGTTTGGGTGTCTCTGTGCATATGTGGCTTTTAGGAAAAAAAAGTTAATTGACATTTATATTAATTTAAGAATAGATCCTGATCCTTTCTGTTTCTTAGCTGAATACCTTTTACAAAGGGAATTTTCATTTGTAAAAGTATAAACCCACTCCTCACCCCTACACTCTGCCATCCCCCAGTGCCCCCAGTCTTGCATAAACGAATGTAAATCTTACTGTCTGCAGCACCGGCTTGGACTCTTCCTCCCTCCTACTTCCCACCTCATCCTTCTTGAGCACCTGGCCATATTTATGCTTGCAAGACCCTCAATGTTCTCATCTCTTTAAAGGAATTAAACTCACTGCTATAGTATTTAGGCCATTTTGATGATCATTTAACTAGCACCACTCCTCACTCAGGTTTTTCAAAACTCCCAAATCAGATAATAGAAACAGTGAGAATTTCTGTAGCTTCTCTCTTGAGAAAGTGCATGAAATTCATTCATTGTGTCAGTGCTTCCTCAAATCACAGAGAATCCTGTTTAAAAACTCAGTCAAATGCAGAATCATGTAAAAAACCAAAAGTAACAGAATAGCCAAGTTTCCAAATACAAAATCCGAAACTAAGAAATCAATACTGCTTGAATTTACAAAATAGAAAATAATATCGCTTATCTCAGTTCTCAGGACAAATTCCACACAGATACCTTCCCACTCCATGGTGTTGTCTCTTCCAGTTTTATTTTAAAGCTGTGTGTATTGACTTTGGACTTGAGCCAGGTGAAAAGATTTAACATGACAAAGAGAGCCATTGAAGGTATCATAGTTATAAACTTCCTTATTTGTGGGGCACTTCAGCTAAACAGGGCATAAGTCTCAAAGCTGGGGGGTGAGGCAGGGATGGAGTGGGGTGGAGGCATGTGTGTTTGGACTGCCTTTGGATTTCTGATCAAGGTCAAAATATCATCAATGGATTTTTTTTTTACTTTACTCATTCAACTTTGTCTGAGAAAAGATGCCTGCATTTGTGAAAGGAGGGCTCACAATGCCCAAGTTATTTCATTCTTTGCAATACACCATGACGAACTTACCAGCTGAAAAGAGCATTTTCAAATACTGAGTTGAAATCTCTCCTTTGCTAAAAATCAGAAATAGATCTGTATCTTATTTACCTGTAGGTATTAAATGTGTGTATGTACACATCACTTATCTCTGAATTCTAGTGCCTGTTATAAGAGGAACATTTATCTAAGCTGAAGATTTATAAAATGTTTGAGGCCCATGTTAGGTCTTTATACTTCCTTCATCCCCAGCTTGAATTCAGTGTTACCAAATTCGATGAGATTAGCGTATTCCAGAGATGGCCTTAATTTTCTTTTGCAGGCAACTGAAAACGTATTTAATTTTTCTTTTTTTAAAAAGTATATGATTTCTTGTTGAGAACAAAGTTTTAAAGAGTTTCCTAGCCCGGGGTGGTTAAGTTTTCCAGGCTTTCTTTAGCTGATCTTGTTGATATAATTGTGAATTGGGCTTGATGAATGAGTTTAGTTGTCCCCTGTTTGACGAGCTTTAGTAGCTTCATGCATTTTAATCAGTCCAATGATTCATTTATTTTCCACCTTTTTTTTTTTTTTTGGCTGTGTGTGGGATCCTTCTTTTTAAAAAATGGTCAGAACAGGATTAATTACCTTTTGCATTAATCCTAAGTTGTTTCTCAGGTAGTCCTCTAAATATATAATGGTTGCAGGTGCTAAGGATCCTCCTATGAAGTACAGTGATTGTAGTTTCTATGTGGGTTTCTCTGTGTTGCACAAGGGTCTCTTGTTTAATCATTTTACACAGTAAAGTGTTAATCACCATTTAAGTTTCTCTTTGCCTTGTAACTTCATTAGGTGAATACACATCTCATTCTAGAAATATTGTGACCCTTTCAATAAAGTGTCAGTTAGCCTTGAGCCATAAATTCTTGGCAAATGTTAATTCTCTGCAAAAATATGAAGAAAAGCAAATACTTAAATTCAGACGTTTGAAGTAAATTCATTCATATCTTTAAAATAAGTGCATCAAGCATTATTTTCTCAGAGGAAGGGGTGAAGGAAATCTGTTCAGTTCAAAGTGGACAGGTATCTTCACATGAAGGTGAACCTTTAGGTAATTTCTATTTAAAAAATTTTAACAACTGCAATAATTTAAAGGAGCAAGGAACTGAATACTCACACTAAATAAGATGCATCAGAATATAAGCATTGAGTAAGCAAGTCTGTTTTTACTTTTTAAGTCTCCATATTTTCTACCTGATTTCTACGTAAGCGTTATAAGTGCTATATTTCATAAAATGTATATTTTAATATAGACAAAATACATATAAAGTACTTATTGTTTCAAAAACAGGTTTTCTTTCAACACTGCACCTGTGCACCTGATATGTAATAGAAATAGTCTGTTTCCTTTTTCCCTATACACAAACACCTTCAAAATTCTGTCTGAATAATTTCTCCCACAATCTGCAAGTGCATAAAAGGTTTGACTGTTTTCACAATATGATATGAAAAAGGCAAATTACTCGGTGTATTGCAGAAAGCATGCTTATGGAAGCATTACATCCATCTTTTGCAAAATTATTATCTGTAGCAACTCTTCAAAAACACACAAAACTAAAATTTGAATTTACATATTTTAATGAGAAAATATTATTTGGACTAGGTCATAATTTAATGTAGACACCCCCCCCCTTTTTTAAATCCTTTGTTTTAAAACAGGCATGCTGGGAACAAGAACATCAATATTTAAAATGCCATGCTAATTCTGTACAGGGAGGGAAAATGAAAGGTAAAATTTTACAGCTCTGATGATACTACAACTTTTTTTTTTTAACTTAAGCAGGTCACACCAGAACAACAGTTCGTTTTCCAGCCAATTATCTAAGAGTCTAAAGGAATACAACAAACAAAAGTGCATTTTACACAGTGTATAATCATTCCTATTCACAAGTATTTACATCTCTTTGCAGCCCTTTAGCTTCTTGGAAAAGTTCTGGTAGCAAACAGAAAGACTTGTCCGTGGGAGAGCTATCCGGTGACATCCCTTCATGTTATCAGTCAGCTTATCTAAGTTCTTCCCGGGTTGCCCTTGATGCTTTCTTGGTTTGGGCTTATTTCATTTTCTTTCTTTCTTTTTTTTCCCCAACAATAAAATAAATAGCTAAAAAGGTCTCTAAGTAATCGGAAAGTTAACATCCCAATTAACTTTCCCATCCCCACTTCCCTCCCCTAAACCTGGCCAGAAATGAAGAGTAAACATTCACATTACAACAGGTACTTATAATGTGGGCTTTGCCCGTTCGTCCGCCTAGCAAGACAGATTCAAGTTCATTGTTTACATATTACTGGGCGCTTTGTAAACAATACAAGGTTACTTTTAGTTTTGTTTTGCTGTGTGAGGACAAGCGTCGCCTTCTCAGCTTGGCAGCCTCTTTCCTAACTCCCAGCTCCTGGAGCCTCTGGAAGGAAACAAAACCCCAAACAACAACAACATCTCCGCAGAAGCCCGGGAGGCAGGGCCGCAACCCCGGGAAGTTGTGGTCTGCCCAGCCCCTGCCGGATGGGCGGAGGCGAGTGGGGTAGGAAGATTAGTGGCTCCTTTTTGCTGCAGATTTCCAAGACGTAAAGAGATCCGGCCCTCCCCTGCGCGGTTGCAGCCCTCGCGGGGAGGGGGTGTGGTGGAGATCTGTTCCTGGAAACATCTGAGGCAGTTGCTCTAGTCTTGAAACTGCGCAGAGTTCGGGGCTCCGCCGATCTGGGCGGAGGGAAGACGCGCTTTTCTCGGCGAACAGGGGGTGACTGGATTTCCCCCGCCAGTCAAATGGGAGGGGGTTTCGGGGCCTCAGGGAGGGGATGGCTCGGCTCAGGTGGCCTCGGCCTTCCCTGACGTGGGGGCGAGGACAACTCCTACGCGCCTCCTGGCCCATCTGCAAGTTTGGGTTTTCTCTCCTGGGTCCAAAACAAAGTTCTCTTGGGGCAAGACTGGTTGGCCGAAGGTGAAAGGGACAAGTTAGGGTGGCGGTTCCAGGTTGCGGCGGGCAGGACTAGGAGCCAGGGAAGGCGAGTGAGGTGGTGGGGAGGAGAACGAGAGGGGGCGTCGGCTCCTGCGGGTCAGTGCACAGCCACCGAGTGCAAGGCGGAGGCCGGGCTGGTGAGCGTTTCGCTGGGGGTGGCGGGGCTGCTTTGGCTGGTGGCTGTTTGTGAGGACGTTGGGCTGAGCGAGGGCGGCGAGTTCGAGAGCAAGGTGGGGATGGGCGCTGGCAGCGCAGGCAGCGCGGGCACGGCGGCCGGCGTGGGCTTAATGGGTACGGGGATGGCGGGCAGCGTCTGGCCCGCCGCGTGGCACAGCGGCTTCAACGGCACGCCGTAGGCGCTGTAGTCGCCACTCGCCATGGAGATGGGGGTGGCCGAGTCGATCATGCCGGCGGAGCCATACACGTGTGGCCAGCCGGTGCCCAGCGAGCTGCCCATGGTAGTCAACTGGTTGGGGAGCGGGTAGGCAGCGGGCACCGGCTGCATGGCTGAGAAGGCCAGTCCCCCAGGCATCTTGTATTCCCGCGCGATGATGTTCTCGATGGCGAAGGGGTGCTTGAAGCCCGAGGGCTGCGCCACGCCGCCCAAGTTGTAGGCGGCAGCGGGCATCTGTGGCAGGTGCGTGCCCGAGGCCGCCAGCGCGCTGAGCCGCAGCTTGGCCTGCTGCTGCAGGTACTGCGCCGCGTCCGCTGGCTTGCTGGGCGCCAGGTGGTCGGACTTAAGCACCTTGAAGCGCTTGCGGCGCCTCAGGAAGCTGCCGTTCTCGAACATGTCCCCGCAGCTGGGGTGCAGCGCCCAGAAGCTGCCCTTGCCTGGCTGGTCTGGCCGCCGCGGGATCTTGATGAAGCAGTCGTTGAAGGAGAGGTTGTGGCGCAGGCTGTTCTGCCAGCGCTGCGTGTTCTCCCTGTAGTAGGGGAAGCGGTCCATGATGAACTTGTAGATCTCGCTCAGCGGCAGCATCTTCTCGGGAGAGCTCTGGATGGCCATAGCGGTCAGCGAGATGTACGAGTAGGGCGGCTTCTGGTCGCTGTACGTGTTACGGCCGGGCCGAGGCATCTTCTTCCTCGCCCTCTTCTTGCTCTGGGTCTGCGCGGGCCGGCGGACTGCTCGGATCTGGGAAGGGGGAGGTAATAAGAGGAGGTAGCATGGGTGCACAGAGACACCGGCGGGGTCAGCCAGGCCGAGTAACAGACTTCGGGGGTCGGAGGTGGGGGCTGCGGCGCTCGATCAGCCGGCGCCCGCGCTCTTTAGCCAGCAACTTTGCCTGCTTAGTGGGACCCAGCCAGGGGGCGCAGGAGGGGAAGCGGGCGAGCGGCGCTAGGATAGCCGGGAAGTAAGTCGGGCCTGGGGCAAGAACCGGGTGCAGGGACGGAACAGAGAGCTGCTCACCTTAAAGTTGCTTCAAGTTGCGCGTCCGCATCCGGGAGGGCGCCGCTGCGCGCGGCTTCTCTCTCGGCGCGCACTCTGCGCGCAGCGTCCGGGTCCGGTTGGACTCGGCGCGAACCTGAGCTCTTGAGCTCAGTCCCGCAGCGTCCCGCGCCGCCCGGTCCGCGACGCTCCTGGAGCGTCCTGCGGGCGGCCGAGCTCGGCTGAGGAGTCCCGGCGCGAATGGTGGCAGCGAAGGTCTTAGGGCTCCGGAGGGCGCTACTGTGGGCTCCGTGTCTCGGCTGAGCTAGGTGGCTGCCTCCATGCCCTCCCTCGAACCATCTGATAGTTTTAAGCGGTGACAGGAGCAGAAAAGACCCCTGTAGCGGCGCTTCATTAATGTGCCACTTCTTAGCTATCATATGACAATCGCCTTGGGAGGAGGAGGAGGAAGAGGAGGGGGAGCGGGGGCTGCAGAGGGAGGGGACTGAGCGAGAAGGGAGAGCCCGGTCAGCTCTGGTTTCTTTCACACCTATTTACATGGACACCTTGGCCAATAGGAATTACTTCCAGCTCCAGACTGGGCGAGGCGGAAGAGCCTCGGCCACTGGCAGCGAGCAGGACGCGCCGGCCGGTGTGCGCCGTGTGAAGGTATGAGGAGGCGGCCGCCGCGGAGCAGGGAGCCAGGCGACCACTCACATTCACAGATGGAGCAGCCGCGCAGATGATGTTTGACATGGAAATTGCTTGACTGGGGTATTCTGTTTCCTCTGCGTTGTATCCGGTTTGTATCTGTTAGGTAACTTTAGGCACGGCTTTCCCCGAAACCGACCCTTTTCCTGCGCTTAGCACTACCCGGGGTTGTTTGCATGGGTTATAATAATGAAAACACACCCTTGCCCCCCAGTCCCCCAGGAGTTAGGTCGAAATTTGACTTGACCTTCCTATAAAGCTGCTTCAGCTCTGTTTAGTTAGGTGTGTAGCTTTGAAAAAGTGATGGGGTTTACAAAATACTTTCAAAATGTGATTGGACATCCCCATGTAAGAGCCCATTTTGAATGTAACTGTATTGATCAAATTTTTAAAAATTAAAATAGTGTATCTGGGCGAAAAGTCCAAGTATTTGCTTTAAAAGTCCTCCGGGAATTTGGTTGGACACAGGACGGAGGCTCAGGGGCTGTTGAGGCAAATGTTGTGCGGACCTGGGGAGGGCCTGAGTTTGACACAGTTTATCACCAGGTAAGCCTCAGGGGCTCTCGCTTTTCCCAGGTGTTTTGAAACTTTAGGACTCAGGCATATCCTGGAAGTTTTCATTTTACAGCCGGAACTCCCCTCCCCAACCCTCCCACCCCTCTCACTCCCCCACTCCCGCTTTTTTTTGTATGGAGAACTTACTTAGGATTTAGAGTGTAGCAAAAGCTGCCTGCGATCCCACTAAAACAGCAGTATCTTCTGCAACTTGGGGAAAGAACCATAGAGTTTTCCTTTTTGGGAAGGGGGCAATGTGCCTCGGGTCACTCCGCCTGGTGCGAGCAGCAGGCTCCCTTTGGCTCGGATTCGCCTTGGGAGGGTTAAATGAATCATTATTATTGTCATTATCCTCATCGTCGTCGCTGCCGTCGTCATCATCATCATCATCAAATTGCTATGAAGTAAATAGTGAGTCGACCCCGCCTGCATGCACGCAGTCTATGAGTACACACCAGGAGTTCCCACCGGTTTCTGCACGTTCTGCGACCTTTAAGGTTTTTTAAAGACATTCATTTTACTGGGTTGTTAAAAACTCAATACCTACAGACCACACAGAATCATCTTCAAAGTCTAGAAATGTGAGAACTTTTTTTTCCTAGAAGGGGTGGTCGTAGAGAATTCTGGGTGTTAAGTTTCAACACAACACTTTAAGTGATATTAGAGTATTATTAGTGGAGCTGTTTGGGGTTAGCATAAAAAAGATCTTTCAGCGCGCGCATGCACACACACACACACACACACACACACACACACACACAACTTCATTAACTACAGTTTCGGAGGCGGTCAATAACTCACCAAAACGTAACTTAAACACGATGAATTTAGGAGATTAAACAATTTCATTAATATTGAAATGGCTCTGGCTCTGGGCTGCCTCGCTTGAGATGCAAGCGCACGTTTTTCAATATTAGCAGAAGTGCTTGAAGAAAAGAATAATGTCACCTTCTTAATTCGGAAAAAATAACCGGGAGGAGGAGATGGGTGCGAGGGGCTGTGGGGAGGGATGTTGACCTGTCTCTGGGGGTATGACTCGAGAAGGGCAGATAAATGTATTGCCCTTCTCAGCAGATAAACCACTTGGACTCAGATGGAACCTCTGCCAAGCTTTGGCCGGAGGCAGCCGTACTCGTCCCAGCTACTCGCGCTTCAGGTCATAACGAGGTGCGGCGTTTGGGGGGTTACTTGGTGCGGCCAGATTCGAATCGAAGGTCCGGGGGAGGAAGGAGCTGGGAAGTCCAAAGAGCCTGGGAGCCTGGGGGATCCGTGATGAGGAATAGTGGGCAAGGCTTGTGTTTCCCAGAATGGAAAGGCGCTGGTCCACGGCTTCCCTGCTCAGGAGTACAGCTGGCCTCGGTACAAAACAGTTACTGTGGGCAAGGCAGGAGCGCTCCTGCGGTGGAAGGGTACCAGTGTAGACACCCCCAAGAATTTTTAGGATCCTCTCAGTAAATATGTGCATCTGTTCATATTGATATGTAGACCGATAAAATATCATGGGCGGCTGGATTCGGGATGTAGATAGGAGTGAAAGCTCTCCTCCGCTCGCCCAGTGACAGCCAGGAAGATTCTTTTCTATCCGGCATGGGTGCGTGTTGAGGGTGGGGAATAAGGAGAGAGAAGTGGTTTATTTTAACAATTGGCATTTTGTTGCCCTGCAAAGAGGCCATTGTATGCCTGTCGAAATCATTGCTCAGAGTAAACAGGAGATTAACTAAATTCTAAGGGTAAAAACGTTCGGGTTGAAAAAAAAAAAAAGACCGAAGTCGAAATAAATCTTTGTCTGTCTCCCCGGGAACGTTGTCACCCCTAAGTTTGGAACATGCGAGGATACAAGTAGGAATTTGTGTCTGATGAATCTTTAAAGTTTGGCTAGTGTGGAGATAGGAGTTTGACGCACATTGCACACGACCAGGGTTACTTAAGTAAACCGAACCTAATAGCACAAGTTTGCCTTGGATGAGGAGAGAAGTTGTGAGATATACATTTAAAACTTGGGCTTTGCTACAAAGTTTTATCTTGGTTCTGCTGGAGGTCTACAAAGCCCAGGGCGGGGAGGGAGGATTTGCATGTTATTGACAGTATTTTAAGACTGGTATTATGAAAAGGAGGAGGGAAAGAGCACTTTCCAGAAATCTTGAAAAGTGCATCAGAGTCTATTGTGCAGAACCCAAAGCAAACAGGGGGTGGGGGTTGGGGGGAGGCACATCCGACCCGGAGGCTTAGCGAGTTGTTGGGAAAACTGTATAAAATACACATAAGTCAATTATACCCATGTGCAAACCAAATGGAAATCTCTTTCGTGCAATAGCCATTCATCGCCTCCGCAGAGCCCACCACCGACCACCTTTCTGCTTGGAGAGTTCGCAATAGCCTCTTTTCCCACAAGCTGGACCACACACGGCTACAGATTTCGTAATAATTTATGCTAATTTCCCTCCATAAATCCACAATTCGCTTCAGTGGCAGCCGGGTTGGTGAGGGAGTAAAAAGGAGACAGAGGGGTGACAAATACAATATTGATTTTGATTCCTTCTGTTGTCAAGCAGGTGTGTGTGTGTGCGTGAAGGGTGGGGCTGGGGCTTGGGGGGCGGGGGCTCCAGGAGAGGAAATCTGTCCCTAGTCCCCGCCAGCCCCTCCATGCACACTCCAGAAAATAACGCGCCCTGGTTTGTTAATATTTACCAAACATAGACGGGAGGCGGAGGGAAAGTACCCAGCAGCTTCCGAAGGTTTCCTAGGTGCCAAAAACAATACCCGTCGTCCCCACTTGGAAAATGAACTCTGCGCTGCCTGAAGCGTTTCGGCTAAGCCTTCCTTTGCGCGGTCCTCTTCTTTCTCCCTGAGTCTCCCTGAACTCCTTTACGCTTCCTCAATCTAAGTCTCTCCCTCCCTCTCCTTCTTTCCCCTCTCCTACAGCACTCCGGTCCTTCACTCCTCTTCGCTACACTTTTCTTCTCTCCCTTCTGCTTTTTGCATCTTCTTCACCAAATTGACAGTGAAATGTGCTGAGGGAGAGGGTCGAAGGCTGGTGCGCCGTCGATTTCAGGTTTTAGGGCCTTGCGAGTCTCCCCTGCCCCGCCCCACTTCTCCAGGCCGCCTCCCGCATTTGCCCCAGTGCTGCGCTCACTCTGGGAACCCGCGCTAACGCATCGCGCCTCTTTGTCCCATCAGTCATTCTTCAAATCTGCACTTTGGTGGCGTGAAACGACTTAGCCTCCCTTTTAAAAGGATTTCATTCCCGGGGTATTCAGCACTAAAACAAACTCCCTCAGCCTGTCAGTGGTCAATTTAAAAAAATTGCCATCCTGAGTGTCCTGGGGGCTGTTTGTCCTCGGTATCTGTGCCCCTCCCTCGCCAACCCCCCAGCACTGCAAGGCCTAGCTTTAACGTGCTGGATTTCGGGACCAGAGGGAACTAGCTCAGAAAGTTATCCTCTCCCAGGTTCACCGGACAACATCGACTTGCAGGTTCGGGTTGGGGGCGGGGGTGAGGGGGCAGAGACGAGGACCCAGCGCGTGTTAGGGGAAACCTATCCGCTACGACTCTCCCACGACTGCCCCAGGAGTTTGAGCCCGCTCTTCCAGGCCACTCCGACTGAGTCTGGCGGGAAATCAAACTGCCCAAAGGAAAGAGGCGGGGGAGGGGACACACTTTCCGCTCTGGTGCCAACTGCCGAAAGGCAGTGAAAGGACTCCGTACCCACCCACACTCCCTATCCTCGCCAGCGACCCCTGCACTGTGCTGCCGCAGGAGCATACTTTTTCCAACTAGTGGGGAAGAATATCTGCCGGGGAACTTTGGAGCCAGCTATTTCATCCGTTGGTGATTGGGCTACAAGGGGGTTGGAGCTTAACTCATCACAGAAAGGAAAAAACAAAACAAAACACAAAAACCTTTGACAAGTAGTATATTGGCCATAATTAGATCTCCCCTCCGGGCCCAATCTTGCGGGGTTCTAAGACAAGAGTCTCCACCTCCTGTTCACCCTTTACTCTCATCCAAACTGGGGGGCTCAACTTCAAGGGTGTCAATTTTTAGTCGCCACCAGAATAACTTGTCCAGCGGTGAATAGGGCCTCTGGCTGTGGCTGGGGCACCTAGAGTTAAATCTGTGCTTCACTTGGGAGTGAGGTAAAGGGAGAGGCAACACCCCACACATTTTAATAGTATATCCCAAGCAGCTGCTGCAGTTTGGAGAGCATGGAAGGCCCAGTTTCCCCACTACCTCAAGCATAAAATAAAGAGTAGCCAGAATTAGGTGCTGGTGCAGCTTGATCCCCACCCCCAAGAGGTGCCACCGGCTCTCCTCCTCACCCCTCCCCCATCATAGTGAGCAAGCAATTTCAATGCCTGCCTGTGAAAACAACTCTTTCCCTGCTCAGCACAATGCCCTCTCTTTGGAATTGCTTTGCTAAATACCATTTGATGTTTGCTTGGCTGTGATTTGTTCTGAGACTTCAAGGCTTTAAAATCTTTGTTTCCAAATCAAATCCCTCCTTTGCACAAACAGTTGCATAGCTTCAAATTGGGCATTACCATGCACACAAGTGTATTTGTCTAAAAAGTTATTTGCAAAAGGTTGGTGGAAGGCTTTTTGTGTTGTTGCTAAACCCTCCCCATAAGTTTTGCTCTGTACTGTGTGAAACAGAAGAAGCAATTCAAATCTATTATTATTATTGGAGGAAATATTGCTAAAGCCACCTTGGTATTGAAGGGATTAACTTGCTTTTCTCCCAGCCCCTAACTCTGGGGTTAAGACAGCAGTAGATCAACTGTATAATGTGTGCACTGTTCGCTCATTTGTACAAGCAGAACAAAGGTTGGACTAAGCCAAATTGCATTGCACTTGTGAACCGAGTCCCGATGTGAAGTATCTTTTACAGCGGGGGGAATGAGAACAATTTCGTGTATGTCTAAAAGGGAATAACAAAGCCACTTTCTCGAGCATCTCAAAGTGAAGTAGCGAGGCGTGACATTCCCAGGGTGAGAAGGGACAAAAGCAGGGTCAGGGAGATGAAAAAGAGAATCAAACAGCCACTTTCACATGTCTGCCCTCAACTGCTGCACCTCTCCATAATAGGAAACAAATGTTGTAAAAGGGGGGATTGCTCCCATTCATTCAAAATAGCAAATGATAGCTAAACAACATTGTCAAAACTGAATCAACTTCTGTGCAGTACCACCCAGAAAAAGGTATTGTGTTTTGTTTAATAGCGGGGTGGAGCAAAGGTTTTTTTTTTTTTTTTTTTTTTTTTTTT